>NW_028296901.1:35000-145000 GCF_055471065.1 Atractosteus spatula | reverse complement strand
ACTAAACCCTTCCACCGTTCTTTCGCTGCTGCAAATCCCCACCGTGATATATCCCACTTTACCCTTCTCCCAATATCGTGCTGGACTTTCCAGATTATTATGTCTGATGTATCCCCCTTCCCGTGCTCTACTAAATCTTTCCGTGAGACCCAAAAAACCATTTAACTAAGCTAATGACAAGCCACAAGAGGAACTCACGGTTCCACTTACGTGGTCCCGGAATTCCTTTTATTACAGTCTGGCTTGTCAGGTTGAAGCTCACCCACACTCTCGCCAGCAACCACTCACTCCGCTCCCATACCTTCTGTGCGAAATTGCACCCCCAGAAAACGTGCATGACTGTCTCAGCCTCCGAGCAGTCCGGGCGCGGGCACCGGTTTTGTCTCGAAAGGCCATGACTATGCAGTGTTTCCCGGACCGGCATGCGATTCCACCTGGCCAGCCAATTGAGGTCTTTTAGCCTGTTGTCAAGGCCAGCAGGCTGGATTTGCCGCCAGCCTTCTTCCGAGACCCCAACCACGGCCGGGCTGGTCTTTGCGACCACTGTCCTGTATAAGGCCTTGTGGTCCAAAGACGCCTGCCCTTCCCTGGCTGCAGGGTGTTTCTTCAGCCACTTTACCGCGTGCTTGTAGTGCGGGGGCAGCCTTTCGGCCTTGGGCGTCCGGTTGGACCAGACCACGAGATGCCTCATCATTACAGATAACCACAGCTTCACGTAATATACGCACAGGTGGTCGGGGTCCTCATGGAGGATCTTACACAGGCCGGACACAAACAGGGTGTCCAGTTTGGCCGGCAAATCTGGAACGGCCCTTCCCCCTTCCTCTACCGGTCTACACATGTGCGCTCGGGCGATGTACTCGTAGCCCGCGCCCCAGATGAACTGGAAGACTGCTCTAACGAGATCCCTCCTCATGCAGGCAGGCAAGGGGAACACCCCGGCCAGGTGCACTAGCAAAGGCAGGATGTCCACCTTAATTACCAGGACCTTCCCCGTGTGGGAAAGTGTCCTGTCCTGCCACATGCCCAGCCTCTGATTTACCCGTCGTAACTTGTCTTCCCAATTCAGTCTGGCGGAATCGCCCGAGTGAAATCGGATGCCCAAGATCTTTAATGGGCCCGGCTCCAGGGGAAGGCCCGCGACCTCATCTCTCCTGTCCTTCCACTTGCCAAAATACTTGATGGCACACTTGTCCCTGTTTAAACAGGACCCGGTGCCGGCTGAGAGGTCCTCCATCAGCTCAAGTACTCGGTACATACTCCTTTCGGACGTGAGAAACAGAGAGATGTCGTCGGCATACGCCGCGACTTTTACCTGCTCACCCCCACTGCCTGGGACTACCACGCCCTCAATCAGGGGGTCCTGGCGAATTGCAAGGAGGAGGGGCTCGGTGTACAGGACGTACAGAAGGGGAGACAGTGGGCAACCCTGCCTCACCCCCCGACCGACCGGCACACCCGCTCCCAGCCTCCCATTTATGCACACTCGAGACACAGCCCCGTTGTACAAAGTCCTAATCCACCTGATGAAGACGTGGCTCACGCCCAGCCGAGCCAGCACCTCCCAGAGAAAGGCATGATGGACTCTATCGAAGGCCTTACTCTGGTCTAGGCTGACCAGCATGAGCTCTAGGTTCCGGTCTTCCACCCAGGCTACCGTATCTCTGATGAGGTGAAGGTTCCAAGCTATTTTCCGGCCCTCTACACTACAGGTCTGGTCCTTACAGACTAGATCTGGCATAACCTTCCTCAGCCTCCTCCCCAGCACTCTTGCCAAGATCTTATAATCGGTGCAGAGCAACTGGATCGGCCTCCAGTTTTCCAGATCCGTCTTATCACCCTTTTTGAAGATAAGAGACATCACTCCTACCTTCATGGATGTTCCCATTTCTCCGACCCGCAGTATTTCTCCGAAGACCTCCATGAGCATAGGCTGTAGAATATCCCACAAGGCAACATAGAAGTCTATGGGCAGGCCGTCGACGCCGGGGGCGGTTCCCCTGCGCAGCCCGGCCATTGCTTCCTTCACTTCCGCGGCCGTCAGATCCTCGTCCAGGCTCAGGGGAACCATGGCTCGCCCATCTAGGCCCGCCAGCCACCTCTCCCAACGGCCCGTGTCCACGGGTTTTTCCGCAAACAAGGACCTATAAAACTCCGAGGCGCACTCCTCCATCTCTAGCCCATCCTGCGTTACTGAGCCGTCTGCCCTGCGTAGCGCCTCGAAGCTGGTCCTTGCCTGCCGCGCACGGACCGCGCCAAAGAAGTGGGACGAGCACTTCTCTTGCTTTTCTATTAGTTCACCCTTGAGCCTGAACAGGAAATCCCTGGCTCGCGAGGACCAGATCTCGCTCAAAGCGTGCCGAATTTCCGTGGCTTTTACTGCGTCAAAGGAACCACCCTCATTAAACGCCACGTATAGGGCTTCTAACTTTTTTTGCAAGTTAGCTAGCATCACCTTGCCCACAGACCTCCTGTGCCTGCAGTAGCTCACGGAGGCCCTGGCGATGGCCTTTTTACAGGCCTCCCACCAGAGGACCGCCGTTGGAAACCTCCACCGTTTCCTCTGGAAGCTGCGCAGCAGGTCTGCTATCTGAGTTAGATATTTCTCCTCAGACAAGACCTGAGTGTTCAGCTTCCAGTGCTGAACTCTGGGTCGGAAACCATCAGAGATCACAGTAGCCGACAGTAGGAGGTGGTCAGAAAACCACACTGGAACCACCTGCCTGACCCGGGTCACCCCCTTTAGGGTGGTGAATACGTAATCTAACCTTCGGAATAACCCACGCCCGTTGCTCCAGGTGTAAGCTTTGGAGGCCAGGCCGGAACTCTCAAAACAGTCATGCAGTTTGAACTGTCGTACGATCTCACGCAGGCCGCGCACTCCAGAGCCACTCGCATCCCCGAGATCGATGTTAAAATCTCCTCCCATCAACACCACCCTATTTGAATAGAGGAGTGGCTCCAACTCTCTCAAGAAGGCCCCCTGGAGGCGCCTATCGGCTGGCGCATATACACCAATCACACGCACACGCATACACTCCCACACACCATCCACTACCAAAAGCCTCCCAGGAATCACTGAAACAACCTCGCTAGGCGAGAAATTAGGAGTCCCGCAGAGGATTCCCACCCCTGAGGAATGGAGACCCCCCACGCTCCACCAAGAGTCCCCAGTACGCCAGTCCTTCTTGAACTCAGACACATCTCTCTCCGATCCGAGGTGGGCTTCTTGCAGGAAGCAGAAAGAGAAGCGCCTCTCGGCCAGAAACTCAAAGACACTGAGACGCTTGATTTTATCTCTGAGTCCCCTGGCGTTGATGGAGCAGAGGGTGCACTCCACCGCGGGGGGGGGGGGGGTTCCCATCTCTCTCGCTCAGAGGGGCTGCCTTCAGTATACTGGATGCTTGAAGCTTTCCAGGACATCCTCCGGCCCATCTCCACTTGGCGACGCCACGTCGCTAATAGATGTGATTGGAGAGAAGGTCGGAGGAGAGTTCTCCCCCGGGCCCGTTACCCCACTGGGAGGCAGTGAGGCGTCAGAGTCCGGGTCGGGGGATCTCTCAGGCTGCAGGCAAGGATCCAGGCCAATCGCCACGTCCCCGGGCGCTGCGTCCCCAGGGCGTGCGACAGAGTCGGGGGTGGTCGCTGACCCCCCGTCTTCACCGGTAGGCTGGGGGGGTTCTCTCACCTCCTCTACCCCTTCTTCTACCGGGCTTGGGTCTTTTGGAGGGCCGCTGTCCTCCACTTCAGCTGAGCTTCCCACCGACTCCGCCTCAGCATCTGAGTCTTCCTCCATTTCCTGACTCTCGTCTAGGTCCGAGACTCCTTCCTTTTGGGACTGCACCTCAGAATCGGTGAGGTCGTCGTCCGCCATTCCGGCCTCGTCTTCCGACGGGATGTCGATCTCTTTTTGTTTTTTCTCCACCACCCCTGGACTATCCTCATCGGAGGCGATTCTCTCCCTCTTCTTCTTCTTTTTTCCCCTCCTTCCTTGTACCGGCATCCAGGCGGGTCCTGCGGGGTCCTCTTCGCTGGCTTCCTTATTCGCCCCCTCCTCCGCCAGGACTTCAAAGAGGTTCTGCATGACCGGTGGGGAACCCTGGTGCTCCGGAACCAAGTCCTGCGGCAGAGCATTGCTGTCAGCCTCCTGGGGGCCAGGGCCTTCATTCAGGTAGGTGTCGTCGCCGTCCCGCCTCCTTATCCTCGCCGATGGCCCGGCCTGATCCGCTCCTCTGTCTGCGACGACGGACGCGAAGGTCTTGATTTTCTTGGGACAAGCCCTGTACATGTGGCCTTGCTCCCCACATAGGTTGCACACCATGGCCTCACGGCAGGATGCTGCAACATGCCCGACCTGACCGCAGCGTCTACAAAGTTGTTCTGTGCAGTCCCCCACTAGATGACCTCCTTGACCACATTTCCGACAAGTTTTAGGCTGGCCGGAATAGCTCAGATATCCCCTATTTGGCCCGATGTAAAAGGAGGCTGGAGGGTGAAGCACCCCCCCAGGGGAGGTCCTGCTAGGCCGGAACCTCGCCATGAACCGTCTCTTAAAGGTCCAAATATCTTCCTCGTCCAAGACCTTCTTCCCCTCTCCTTGGATATCGAGGTACCGTCTCAGAAAGATGGCTATATCTGCCTCGGGCACATGGGGGTTGAACATATGCACAATTACAGGTCTCAGTTCCCGTGCAAACAGAGGTTCAACAATAAATTTTGCAAGAGGGTCAGTTTCCTTCAAGTCATTAGCTTTATTCCACACCCTCTGACACTCGTAATCCGTAGTTAGGGTGACATCGTAGGTATTCTTAACTTGAAAGTCCTGAACTCCAAGAATATTAATCTTCTTAATGTCTAGCACATCAAACAAGATCTTCCTCTCAAACTGACTTCTCACCATCCATTCCCCCGCATCTTCTTTCCTCTTTAGGACAAAGCGCACCGTGCACCTCATCTGTCCCTCACGGGACAGAGGGTGCACGGCCGCTGAAAAGGAAGCCCACTCACCCACCGCCGTCATCTGGGAGCCCCACCTTCACCCCCTGGGCTCAACCCAGGGCGATTCCAGTGGTGGCTCGTGAACCGGTCGCCGCGGTCTTCTCCCGATGACTCCTTCCAGGTAGGTAGTGCCTTCTTGAGGGGTCCTCCCGTGTCGATTCCGCCTTCTCTCCTCTGCCGCCCTTCTCGTCTCCTTTGGAAATCGTCCGGCCGCGGTCAGGCCACGCGCCTTCTGATCTTGGCCAAAAGGCCGAGAAGCGATGCCCGACGCCGGCCTTGGGCGGGCGCGCGGGCGTCCGGCTGGCGCGCAGCGGCGCAGGCCGACGCCTCTGGAGCCCGGTCCGCACGCGGCTGCCGGCCGCCCGGACTCCGCTCTCCCCCTCTCTTGCCTGCCTGCTTGCTCGCCTGCCTGCCCGCCAGTCCCGGGCGGGGGCCCTGCTCTTTGATCTCCTGTCAACGGCCCGACAACGACCGCAGCCGCGGGGGGCGCCAGCCGGCCGGCCTCCTTAGCTTAGGCCCCTCCCACCAGCAGCAGCCGTGCCGAGTGAGCTGCAAGCGAAAGCGGACCGTCGGCACCTGCGGGCAGAGGCAAGGGGCAGCGCTCTCTCGGGAGGGACGGGGACACACACACACCTGCCTGCCTGCCGAAAAAAAGAAAGAAAAGGTGTATATACTAAGTTTTTTGGAGGGAAAACGGCCGGCTGTCGAAAGGGGCCCGCCTGCAAGGACGGGGACACACACACACACACACACACACACACACACACACACACACACACACACACACACACACACAAGCCACGCCTGCCTCCCTGGAAAAAGGAGGAAAAAACTAAGTTTTTTGGAGGGAAAACGCACGGGAGCCGAAAAGGGGGCCGGCCTGCTTGCCGAGAGAGTCGAGGCGCGGGAAAGTGCACGGAGGGAGCACGGGAACGGGGAGGGGGAGAGAGAGAGACACAGAGACACACAGATGGACGAGAGACGAGACCGGAGAGGAAGGAGCTCCGGTCCACCTCGCTTGCTTGCTAGCTACGTCTGTCTTTTCACCGCTGAGAGAAGGTAGTGCACCGTTCCCGGAGGCGCTGCAATACCGGGCCGATGCGTGGAGAGGACGGAGCAAGCTCCTGATCCAGCTCCCTGTTCCAAAAATCCGTTTAATATGTGGTCCCCCGATGGGGGACGTATCAGATATTAAACTGATAAGAACAGATTTTTTTTTTTTTTTTTTTTATTAGAAACGTATAAAACATACAAAACAGCAAAAAATACCCATCACACAAAAAAATCAACCCACATGTTACTCAAAAAAACACAGAAAACCACCTACAAAAACCCGACCCTCTGAACCCCAACACAAAATACAATTTCCCTAACCCCGCCTCCAATGCAAATCAAGACCCACCCCCACATCTGAAAAAAACAAAACATTCACCAAAACCATATCGACTTTTACCATACAAAACCTAATAATCACCCCAACGAAAAAAGCCCCTTCCACCTCTCCTTGGCTGCCGCAAATCCCCACCTCAAAATATCCCATTTTACCCGACATGCTATATCATGCTTAACTTTATAAACGACAGCAGCCGGTGCTCCACTGACCCCATGCTCAGTGAGGTCTTTACGTGATGCCCACAAATGAAATTTCACCCAACTGATCACCAACCACAACAAAAAATTGATCCCCCATCTCCGAGTCTTAGGGATTCCCCGCAGTATAACTGGTCTGGACAACACAAAATCTGGTTTCACCTGCGTTAACAGGCCCCCACACTGGTCCCATACCCTCTGTGCAAATCCACAATCCCATAAAACGTGTGCGATGGACTCAGTGTCTTGACAGGCAGCGCGTGGGCACTTGTCCTGCCTGGAGAGACCGTGTCTATGTAAAGTCTCTCGAACTGGAAGTCTGTTCCACACAACCAACCAATTGAGGTCCTTTAACTTATTCTCCAGCCCTACCGATTGTGTCTGCCTCCACACCTCTCCCGGCACTCCCACAATAACCGGCTCCTCCTTTGCAGTAGCCAGCTGGTACAGTGCCTTGTGGTTCAGCAGTGCTGTACCTTCCTTAGCATCCGGGTGCTTTTTTAGCCATTGTACCGCATGCTTATAATACCATGGCAGCTTTTCTGCCTTGGGTGTTGTGTTTGTCCACACTACCAAATGTTTTACTGCAGAGGCAAACCACAAGTGTGCGAAGGGGACGCACAGGTGATCCGGACTCTCCTTCAGAAGTCTGCACAGCCCCGAGATGAAAAGTGAGTCCAATTTCACCGGCAGGTCCGGCACCGCCCGACCTCCTTCCTCCACCGGCCTGTGCATGTCCACCCGCTTGATGTACTCATATCCTCCGCCCCACATGAAGCGGAAGATGGTCCTCACCAGCTCTCTACGGAACCTGGGAGGCAGCGGGAAAACACAGGCCAGATGGATGAGCAACGGCAAGATATCCACCTTCACTACCAGGACTTTCCCTACCAGTGTCAAATGCCTACTCTGCCACAAACCTAACTTCTGATTCACTTTTGAGATCTTGCTCCTCCAGTTAATTGTGGCAGAGTCAGCAGTACAGAAACTGACCCCCAAGATCTTCACGGGCCCTGTCTCTAGTTTGAGACCTCCTACCACATCCTGCCTGTTCTTCCATCTACCGAAATACTTGACGGTGCACTTGCTGAGGTTAAGCAGTGCACCTGTTCCTGCCGCCATGGCGTCCGCTATCTGCAGAACCCGAGAAAGAGACCTGTCAGTGGTTAGAAACAAAGTTACGTCGTCTGCGTAAGCCATCAACTTTGCCTGTGCTCCACCGCTACCCGGGACCAGTACACCCTCCACCCAAGGGTCACTCTGGATTCGTCGCAAAAAGGGCTCCAGGTATAGCACGTAGAGGAGAGGGGACAAGGGACACCCCTGCCTCACCCCACGACTAACCACGAACCCCATCCCCAACCTTCCATTCACACATACCCTTGAGATGACCCCGTTATATAAAATCCTAAGCCATCGAATAAAAGTTTCACCAATCCCTAGCTTCTTTAAAACCTCCCAAAGGAAGGGATGACACACTCTGTCAAAGGCTTTACTTTGATCCAGGCTTACTAGTATGAGCTCCAGGCCCCTTTCCTCTACCCATTCAATGATGTCTCTCACCAGCTGGAGATTCCAGGCTAGTTTCCGTCCTTCCACACTGCAGGTCTGATCCCTGCAGACCAGACCCGGCATCACCTTCCTCAGCCGCCTACTCAGCACCCTGGCCAGAATCTTATAGTCAGTGCAGAGCAATTGGATCGGCCTCCAGTTTTCCAGGTCCTCCTTGTCCCCTTTCTTAAAAATCAAAGACAGAACTCCAGTTTTCATAGTTCCCGTTAACTCCCCTGACTCTAAGATTTCGTTAAAAACTTCGAGCAGGATAGGCTGCAGTGTATCCCAAAACACCACGTAAAAATCAATGGGCAAGCCATCAATTCCGGGAGCCGTCCCCCTCCGCATCCCCGCCATGGCTTCCCTTAGCTCCTCACCCGAAAGCTCTCCCTCCAGTTCAGGCATGCCCTCCTCTACCGTCACTATTCCCGCCAACCACTCCCTCCACAAGGCAGTGTCCACTGGTTTCCCCGAGAACAGTTCCCTGTAAAACTCCGAGGCACACCTGACCATATCTGCTGGGTCAGAGGTAACGGAACCGTCTTTTTGCTTTAAGCCCTCCACCAAAGTTCTGGCTTGCCGAGAACGCACCGAGCCGAAAAACATAGCCGAGCATTTCTCATCCTTTTCCCTCCAATTTCCTTTCGCTCTAAAGAGAAAATCGTTGGCTCGCGCCAACCACCACTCTTTCATCCGAAGCCTGATCTCCGCCGCCTTCGGTGCGTCAAAAGAGCCTCCCTGATTAAATTCCTCATAGAGGGTCTGTAACTCCTGTTGGAGCTGATCTAAATCCTCCCTCTCCTTCCGTCTCCTGTCTCGGCAATATTTGACCGATTCCTTGCATATAGCTCTTTTACACATCTCCCACCAATTGACAGCGGACAGATATTTCCATCTCTGACTGCAGAGACTCTCCATCAGGCTGAATATCCTGCTTCTGAACTCCACCTCGGACAACACCTTAACATTTAGCCTCCAGTAACCGGATCTGGGGCCTGGGTCATCCGAGGTCAGACAGGCAGACAGCAACATGTGGTCAGAAAACCATACAGGAACGATTTGTCCTACCGTAGACCGTCCACTTAGGGTAGTGAAGATGTAATCCAGTCTCCTGAAGATATCCTTGCCGTTGCTCCAAGTAAACTGTTTAGAGGCCGGGCCCGAGATGTTAAGGCCGTCCTGCAATTTAAAATGACTCACCAACTCTCTCAGGGCTCGCGCCCCTGCCCTATTTGTGTCACCAATGTCGACATTAAAATCCCCGCCCATCACCACCGTTCTGTTGGTAAATAGGAGTGGCTCGATCCTTCTTATAAAATCTGCCTGAAGGCGCCTTTCAGCCGGTCCATACACCGCTATCAGGCGCACTTTCAGGCCGTCCCACACCCCATCCACTACCAATAAACGCCCCGGAACAACCACACAAACCTCACCCCCCACAAAATTTGACACCCCACATAAAATCCCGATGCCTGAAGAGTGCACCCCTCCAATGCTCCACCAGGACTCTCCTTTTTGCCATTCTTTCTTAAAATCCGCTACATCCTTCTGTGACCCCAAATGAACCTCCTGGACAAAACAAAAGCCGAACTGGCGACTCGCAAGGTCTTTGAAGACGCCAGTCCGCTTCGCAGGGTTCCTCAAACCCCTCACGTTAATCGTACAAATAATACGACTCATGGCGGGTCATGGGAAGTTTGTACCCTACTCTCCTCTGCCTGGCTAACCTCAGAGTTGTCTGTGTCGGCTGAAGTCGAAACACTCTCCTCCTCCCCGGAGTGCTGCGGGCTCCCTTCCCCCGAGGAAGATGACTCGCTCTCGGGATCCCCGGGGACCTGCGGGTGGGCCGGCTGCTCTATCTCTTCTGAACCCCCTACCTCCATCTCACTTTCCTCACTAGCCACTGCCGGCTCACCTTGACCTGGAGGAATTGGCTCCTCGCTCACCTCCACCTCCTCTGGTTCCTCAGGGGTGACTGAAACGGCAGAAAGAGTACCCCCCTCCACCTCCAACCCCTCCACCGACCTTCCCCCCCTTGCTTTTCCCCTCCCCGCCACCTCTTCTCCTTTCCTTCCCGTCGTTCCACCCGCACCCTCCACCGTTTCGAAACCAGGCTCGAGAGATTTCCCGGATGCTACCCCCTCCCGGCTACTGTCTTCCTCCACTCCATCTGAATCTGAATCTGAATCGCTGCCTAAAGTCTCAATAGGCAGCCCCTGGAACCGATTTTGCACCCCCAACTTGGTGCGTCGTAACTCAGGGCTCTTCGGCCCTCTCCCTCCCTTCCTCTTTGTAGCCCTACTTAATACCGGGGACCAACTCGGGGACTCTGGTCGGTCCTCTGGGACCATATCCGCCCAGGACCTGGACTTTGGGTGTTCGTCACCCGCTTCACCCGCCCCCTCCGCTGCTTGCCCTGGTCCACCCTTATCCCCCTCCTTAGTATTCCCCTCCTTAGTTTCCCCCACAGTCCCGAGAAGCATAAGCGAACCACCGGAGGGTCCTGGTAATTCCAGTCCCAGATCCTTCGAGGGAGCCTTCACAATGTCCGCAAAACTCTTCTGTTTCCTGGGACACGAGCGATACATGTGACCCGCCGACCCACACAGATCACAGGTCAGCACCTGTCCGCAGTCCTTCGCCTCGTGTCCCTCCGCACCGCACCTCCTGCAGAAACCCCCCGGGCAGTTCGCAACGATGTGTCCCTGTTGCAAACACTTCTTACACGTCAGGGGCTGCCCCGGGTAGAAGAGGTAGCCCCTGTTTGACCCAATGGTAAAGTAGGCAGGGGGATGCAAAACGCCCTCCTCTCCAGACGACTTAGGTCGGAGCCGGACCAAAAACCTCCTCCTCCCGGTCCAGACACCCGCCCCATCCACCACTTTGCTGCCGGCCCCTTGAATGTCCACAAACCTGGTTAAAAACATCACAATGTCTCGCTCAGGCAACAACGTGTTAAACAGGTGGACGGTAAGCGTCCTCAGCTCCCTCGCAAAGAGAGGCTCCAGCAAAAACAAAGACATCGGAAAGGAATTTTTCCCGGATTGCGCCTTCTGCCACACAGTCTCGCACAATTTGTCCGACTCCATTGTCAAATCAAAAATGCCTTTCCCCGGGAAATCCTGCAAACTCGTAATGTCCTTGACCTTAATCCCAAGTCCGTGAAACAAAATGTCTCTCTCAAACTTGTCCCTCTTCATCCAAATTGCCTTATCTTCTGCCTTCTTGACCACGAAGCGCACTGTGCGCCGCATCTGTCCCTCACGGGACAGAGGGTGCCCAGCCGCCAAGTCGCGGGTCCACTCACCCGCCGCCGTCGTCGCCGCCGCCGCCATCAGGAAGCCCCACTTCGCCCCCTGGGCTCAACCCAGGGCGACTACCCGTGGTAGCTTGGACTCCGCGGCCTCCTTCCTCCTCCGGTAGGTTGCTCCTTCTCCCTCTGGTAGGCTCTCGGTCTCCCTCCTCTCCGCCGCCGCCGCCGCCGCCGCCGCCGTCTTCCCCGTCGTCGTCTTCTCGTCCCCCAGCCAAGTCCTCAAGCCGCGGGCCTGCCACGTACTTTTTGGATCTTGGCCAAAAGGCCGAGAAGCGATGCCCGACGCCGGCCTTGGGCGGGCGCGCGGGCGTCCGGCTGGCGCGCAGCGGCGCAGGCCGACGCCTCTGGAGCCCGGTCCGCACGCGGCTGCCGGCCGCCCGGACTCCGCTCTCCCCCTCTCTTGCCTGCCTGCTTGCTCGCCTGCCTGCCCGCCAGTCCCGGGCGGGGGCCCTGCTCTTTGATCTCCTGTCAACGGCCCGACAACGACCGCAGCCGCGGGGGGCGCCAGCCGGCCGGCCTCCTTAGCTTAGGCCCCTCCCACCAGCAGCAGCCGTGCCGAGTGAGCTGCAAGCGAAAGCGGACCGTCGGCACCTGCGGGCAGAGGCAAGGGGCAGCGCTCTCTCGGGAGGGACGGGGACACACACACACCTGCCTGCCTGCCGAAAAAAAGAAAGAAAAGGTGTATATACTAAGTTTTTTGGAGGGAAAACGGCCGGCTGTCGAAAGGGGCCCGCCTGCAAGGACGGGGACACACACACACACACACACACACACACACACACACACACACACACACACACACACACACACACAAGCCACGCCTGCCTCCCTGGAAAAAGGAGGAAAAAACTAAGTTTTTTGGAGGGAAAACGCACGGGAGCCGAAAAGGGGGCCGGCCTGCTTGCCGAGAGAGTCGAGGCGCGGGAAAGTGCACGGAGGGAGCACGGGAACGGGGAGGGGGAGAGAGAGAGACACAGAGACACACAGATGGACGAGAGACGAGACCGGAGAGGAAGGAGCTCCGGTCCACCTCGCTTGCTTGCTAGCTACGTCTGTCTTTTCACCGCTGAGAGAAGGTAGTGCACCGTTCCCGGAGGCGCTGCAATACCGGGCCGATGCGTGGAGAGGACGGAGCAAGCTCCTGATCCAGCTCCCTGTTCCAAAAATCCGTTTAATATGTGGTCCCCCGATGGGGGACGTATCAGATATTAAACTGATAAGAACAGATTTTTTTTTTTTTTTTTTTTTTTTTTTTTTATTGAAAAACAGTTCATTAAATTTCATAATTTCACATTACATTGATTTCGACCATAATTATAAACACAAAGTACCGTTTTCTAATAAAACATAAAAAACAAATCACAAACAAACAAAACACACATTTTCCCATTAACAAACAAGGTCATATCAACCCATAATTCACAAACTCAAATTACACAACCTTGACATCCAACCCTATAACACAGCACGCATGCTTAGGCTAATACAAAATCAATATATCTGTTAAGCACAACATCCAAACCAAAATTCCATAATCCTCTAACAGAAATCTTCAGTAAACTAACAAGAAGTCCCATTCCTCTCAACAAAAATCCCCCCGCAAATCAATCGCTAACGAACCCCTTCAAATCCCACCATATCCCCACAAACCTCCACACATCTCCATAATCCCACCCATTATGCAAATTAACCCATGGATCCCTTTCCCCAAACCAACAACACAAGCCATTTTCACAACCCCACTATACACATTCAGCATCCCGTCTCAATTAACAAAAGACAAATTCCCCCACCAACCAACCCCAAAATTAACCTCCCATTTACATTGTCTATCCCGTATACAAACCGTTCCCACAATCAAATCACATAACATCCAATACCATATCTTTGTTTTAGTAACACAAATTCAAATCAATTTAATAACAGAACCAAACACAGTAAACCAATAGCACAATTCCACATTATTAAAGTCCGCCCATTCCTAAATAACCCACCAAGTAACCCCAAACCCACCACAACACACTCAAATCCCCTAATCCCGCCCCTTATGCAAATTATAACCCTGACATCTGAGGTCTACAAATTAAAACTACATCATCCCTTCCCTTTCTTTTTCCCTTTTTTCCTGACTGTCTGTCCCGCCCTTACCTCACCCTTCCCGCTCCCTTCCTCCTTTAAATCTACAGTCAAACCCGATACACTTTCACTAACATCGCCATCCACCCAACGAAACTTAAGATTACCTGAACCCTTTCCAACACCTGACACATCTAACCCCTGTTCTATCTCCGTGTACCCCTCCCTCTCTAAATCCAATTTACATTCTTTCACAAATTCCGAGTACTGCCTCTCATCCTCACTATCTAAAAACCCTTCCGTATACACTACCACATCTTCAGGACTGTAAATTCCTCTCTGCACATCACTCTCTTCATTCCCAGCACCCCCCACATTCCTACCCACACAGTTAACACTCGTCTTCACAGTTCCCGTACAAAACCGATAGCTGTGTCCAGGCTCATCACACCGATAACACTTTTTCTCTTGGACACAGTCCCTGGCCACATGACCTGTCTTTCCACACCGTTTGCAGAGCACAGATGCACACTGCACAGCAAAATGTCCTCGTTCCCCACATAGCATACAGGCGAGGGGCTGCCCAGCATACACCAGGTAGCCCCTATGAGTCCCGATCTCGAAAAATGCCGGGGGGTGTATCACCCCCTCCTCAGCCGTCTTCCCCAATCGCAGTCTCATCAGGTACGTCCGCTTCCCGTTCCACACACCATCAGGGTCCAAGTGCCTTTTCCCTGCTCCTTGCAAGTCCACAAAACACTGTAAAAAAGACACAATGTCCTCTTCCGGAACAAACGAGTCAAAGACATGTACCATCATCACCATAAGTTCCCCGGCAAACATTGGCTCAACACGGAAAAACTTAACTGGATCCTCATCCTTCCTCTCCTGAACTTTCCTCCATACATCGAAGCACAAGGCCTCTGATGCAAAAGTCAGTTCAAAAATCCCCCGGGCACAATAATCCTGGAGACAAAATACGTCTGCCAACTGAACACCCAGACATTGAACCAAAACCAATTTCTTAAACTTATCTCTGTCCCAAACTGCAGGTCCATCTCGGCTCCTCAACGAAAAACAGAGAGAGTTCTTCCTCCGCTCCTTCTTCGCCCAGGGATGCCCAGCCATCGCTCCAGCAACGCTCCTCAGCTCTCCTTCCGAATCCCCCAGGTAAGCCAGCCACCGTCGTCCAACACCGACCACCGTCTCAGCAATCTCCTCAGCAATCCCCTCGTCTGCACCGCTCCGGTCTTCCAGGTGCCACCATCAGCACTCCGTTCCTTCCGGTCCTCCCGTCGCCTTCCCGACCCCCTGGACTAAGATCTTTGAGAACTGCGGTCAAGCCACTTGAACTCTGATCTTAGCCAAAAGGCCGAGAAGCGATGCCCGACGCCGGCCTTGGGCGGGCGCGCGGGCGTCCGGCTGGCGCGCAGCGGCGCAGGCCGACGCCTCTGGAGCCCGGTCCGCACGCGGCTGCCGGCCGCCCGGACTCCGCTCTCCCCCTCTCTTGCCTGCCTGCTTGCTCGCCTGCCTGCCCGCCAGTCCCGGGCGGGGGCCCTGCTCTTTGATCTCCTGTCAACGGCCCGACAACGACCGCAGCCGCGGGGGGCGCCAGCCGGCCGGCCTCCTTAGCTTAGGCCCCTCCCACCAGCAGCAGCCGTGCCGAGTGAGCTGCAAGCGAAAGCGGACCGTCGGCACCTGCGGGCAGAGGCAAGGGGCAGCGCTCTCTCGGGAGGGACGGGGACACACACACACCTGCCTGCCTGCCGAAAAAAAGAAAGAAAAGGTGTATATACTAAGTTTTTTGGAGGGAAAACGGCCGGCTGTCGAAAGGGGCCCGCCTGCAAGGACGGGGACACACACACACACACACACACACACACACACACACACACACACACACACACACACACACACACACAAGCCACGCCTGCCTCCCTGGAAAAAGGAGGAAAAAACTAAGTTTTTTGGAGGGAAAACGCACGGGAGCCGAAAAGGGGGCCGGCCTGCTTGCCGAGAGAGTCGAGGCGCGGGAAAGTGCACGGAGGGAGCACGGGAACGGGGAGGGGGAGAGAGAGAGACACAGAGACACACAGATGGACGAGAGACGAGACCGGAGAGGAAGGAGCTCCGGTCCACCTCGCTTGCTTGCTAGCTACGTCTGTCTTTTCACCGCTGAGAGAAGGTAGTGCACCGTTCCCGGAGGCGCTGCA
Organism: Atractosteus spatula; assembly: GCF_055471065.1. Lineage (NCBI taxonomy): Eukaryota > Metazoa > Chordata > Actinopteri > Semionotiformes > Lepisosteidae > Atractosteus > Atractosteus spatula. The sequence goes on along the minus strand of NW_028296901.1, from coordinate 129,256 downwards.
ATACCGGGCCGATGCGTGGAGAGGACGGAGCAAGCTCCTGATCCAGCTCCCTGTTCCAAAAATCCGTTTAATATGTGGTCCCCCGATGGGGGACGTATCAGATATTAAACTGATAAGAACAGATTTTTTTTTTTTTTTTTTTTATTAGAAAAATACAAAAGATACAATACAATACATCAAAAACACTGTTACCTACAACTCAAACCAGCCTAACGATTCCCCAAAAAAACTAAACCCTTCCACCGTTCTTTCGCTGCTGCAAATCCCCACCGTGATATATCCCACTTTACCCTTCTCCCAATATCGTGCTGGACTTTCCAGATTATTATGTCTGATGTATCCCCCTTCCCGTGCTCTACTAAATCTTTCCGTGAGACCCACAAAAACCATTTAACTAAGCTAATGACAAGCCACAAGAGGAACTCACGGTTCCACTTACGTGGTCCCGGAATTCCTTTTATTACAGTCTGGCTTGTCAGGTTGAAGCTCACCCACACTCTCGCCAGCAACCACTCACTCCGCTCCCATACCTTCTGTGCGAAATTGCACCCCCAGAAAACGTGCATGACTGTCTCAGCCTCCGAGCAGTCCGGGCGCGGGCACCGGTTTTGTCTCGAAAGGCCATGACTATGCAGTGTTTCCCGGACCGGCATGCGATTCCACCTGGCCAGCCAATTGAGGTCTTTTAGCCTGTTGTCAAGGCCAGCAGGCTGGATTTGCCGCCAGCCTTCTTCCGAGACCCCAACCACGGCCGGGCTGGTCTTTGCGACCACTGTCCTGTATAAGGCCTTGTGGTCCAAAGACGCCTGCCCTTCCCTGGCTGCAGGGTGTTTCTTCAGCCACTTTACCGCGTGCTTGTAGTGCGGGGGCAGCCTTTCGGCCTTAGGCGTCCGGTTGGACCAGACCACGAGATGCCTCATCATTACAGATAACCACAGCTTCACGTAATATACGCACAGGTGGTCGGGGTCCTCATGGAGGATCTTACACAGGCCGGACACAAACAGGGTGTCCAGTTTGGCCGGCAAATCTGGAACGGCCCTTCCCCCTTCCTCTACCGGTCTACACATGTGCGCTCGGGCGATGTACTCGTAGCCCGCGCCCCAGATGAACTGGAAGACTGCTCTAACGAGATCCCTCCTCATGCAGGCAGGCAAGGGGAACACCCCGGCCAGGTGCACTAGCAAAGGCAGGATGTCCACCTTAATTACCAGGACCTTCCCCGTGTGGGAAAGTGTCCTGTCCTGCCACATGCCCAGCCTCTGATTTACCCGTCGTAACTTGTCTTCCCAATTCAGTCTGGCGGAATCGCCCGAGTGAAATCGGATGCCCAAGATCTTTAATGGGCCCGGCTCCAGGGGAAGGCCCGCGACCTCATCTCTCCTGTCCTTCCACTTGCCAAAATACTTGATGGCACACTTGTCCCTGTTTAAACAGGACCCGGTGCCGGCTGAGAGGTCCTCCATCAGCTCAAGTACTCGGTACATACTCCTTTCGGACGTGAGAAACAGAGAGATGTCGTCGGCATACGCCGCGACTTTTACCTGCTCACCCCCACTGCCTGGGACTACCACGCCCTCAATCAGGGGGTCCTGGCGAATTGCAAGGAGGAGGGGCTCGGTGTACAGGACGTACAGAAGGGGAGACAGTGGGCAACCCTGCCTCACCCCCCGACCGACCGGCACACCCGCTCCCAGCCTCCCATTTATGCACACTCGAGACACAGCCCCGTTGTACAAAGTCCTAATCCACCTGATGAAGACGTGGCTCACGCCCAGCCGAGCCAGCACCTCCCAGAGAAAGGCATGATGGACTCTATCGAAGGCCTTACTCTGGTCTAGGCTGACCAGCATGAGCTCTAGGTTCCGGTCTTCCACCCAGGCTACCGTATCTCTGATGAGGTGAAGGTTCCAAGCTATTTTCCGGCCCTCTACACTACAGGTCTGGTCCTTACAGACTAGATCTGGCATAACCTTCCTCAGCCTCCTCCCCAGCACTCTTGCCAAGATCTTATAATCGGTGCAGAGCAACTGGATCGGCCTCCAGTTTTCCAGATCCGTCTTATCACCCTTTTTGAAGATAAGAGACATCACTCCTACCTTCATGGATGTTCCCATTTCTCCGACCCGCAGTATTTCTCCGAAGACCTCCATGAGCATAGGCTGTAGAATATCCCACAAGGCAACATAGAAGTCTATGGGCAGGCCGTCGACGCCGGGGGCGGTTCCCCTGCGCAGCCCGGCCATTGCTTCCTTCACTTCCGCGGCCGTCAGATCCTCGTCCAGGCTCAGGGGAACCATGGCTCGCCCATCTAGGCCCGCCAGCCACCTCTCCCAACGGCCCGTGTCCACGGGTTTTTCCGCAAACAAGGACCTATAAAACTCCGAGGCGCACTCCTCCATCTCTAGCCCATCCTGCGTTACTGAGCCGTCTGCCCTGCGTAGCGCCTCGAAGCTGGTCCTTGCCTGCCGCGCACGGACCGCGCCAAAGAAGTGGGACGAGCACTTCTCTTGCTTTTCTATTAGTTCACCCTTGAGCCTGAACAGGAAATCCCTGGCTCGCGAGGACCAGATCTCGCTCAAAGCGTGCCGAATTTCCGTGGCTTTTACTGCGTCAAAGGAACCACCCTCATTAAACGCCACGTATAGGGCTTCTAACTTTTTTTGCAAGTTAGCTAGCATCACCTTGCCCACAGACCTCCTGTGCCTGCAGTAGCTCACGGAGGCCCTGGCGATGGCCTTTTTACAGGCCTCCCACCAGAGGACCGCCGTTGGAAACCTCCACCGTTTCCTCTGGAAGCTGCGCAGCAGGTCTGCTATCTGAGTTAGATATTTCTCCTCAGACAAGACCTGAGTGTTCAGCTTCCAGTGCTGAACTCTGGGTCGGAAACCATCAGAGATCACAGTAGCCGACAGTAGGAGGTGGTCAGAAAACCACACTGGAACCACCTGCCTGACCCGGGTCACCCCCTTTAGGGTGGTGAATACGTAATCTAACCTTCGGAATAACCCACGCCCGTTGCTCCAGGTGTAAGCTTTGGAGGCCAGGCCGGAACTCTCAAAACAGTCATGCAGTTTGAACTGTCGTACGATCTCACGCAGGCCGCGCACTCCAGAGCCACTCGCATCCCCGAGATCGATGTTAAAATCTCCTCCCATCAACACCACCCTATTTGAATAGAGGAGTGGCTCCAACTCTCTCAAGAAGGCCCCCTGGAGGCGCCTATCGGCTGGCGCATATACACCAATCACACGCACACGCATACACTCCCACACACCATCCACTACCAAAAGCCTCCCAGGAATCACTGAAACAACCTCGCTAGGCGAGAAATTAGGAGTCCCGCAGAGGATTCCCACCCCTGAGGAATGGAGACCCCCCACGCTCCACCAAGAGTCCCCAGTACGCCAGTCCTTCTTGAACTCAGACACATCTCTCTCCGATCCGAGGTGGGCTTCTTGCAGGAAGCAGAAAGAGAAGCGCCTCTCGGCCAGAAACTCAAAGACACTGAGACGCTTGATTTTATCTCTGAGTCCCCTGGCGTTGATGGAGCAGAGGGTGCACTCCACCGCGGGGGGGGGGGGGGTTCCCATCTCTCTCGCTCAGAGGGGCTGCCTTCAGTATACTGGATGCTTGAAGCTTTCCAGGACATCCTCCGGCCCATCTCCACTTGGCGACGCCACGTCGCTAATAGATGTGATTGGAGAGAAGGTCGGAGGAGAGTTCTCCCCCGGGCCCGTTACCCCACTGGGAGGCAGTGAGGCGTCAGAGTCCGGGTCGGGGGATCTCTCAGGCTGCAGGCAAGGATCCAGGCCAATCGCCACGTCCCCGGGCGCTGCGTCCCCAGGGCGTGCGACAGAGTCGGGGGTGGTCGCTGACCCCCCGTCTTCACCGGTAGGCTGGGGGGGTTCTCTCACCTCCTCTACCCCTTCTTCTACCGGGCTTGGGTCTTTTGGAGGGCCGCTGTCCTCCACTTCAGCTGAGCTTCCCACCGACTCCGCCTCAGCATCTGAGTCTTCCTCCATTTCCTGACTCTCGTCTAGGTCCGAGACTCCTTCCTTTTGGGACTGCACCTCAGAATCGGTGAGGTCGTCGTCCGCCATTCCGGCCTCGTCTTCCGACGGGATGTCGATCTCTTTTTGTTTTTTCTCCACCACCCCTGGACTATCCTCATCGGAGGCGATTCTCTCCCTCTTCTTCTTCTTTTTTCCCCTCCTTCCTTGTACCGGCATCCAGGCGGGTCCTGCGGGGTCCTCTTCGCTGGCTTCCTTATTCGCCCCCTCCTCCGCCAGGACTTCAAAGAGGTTCTACATGACCGGTGGGGAACCCTGGTGCTCCGGAACCAAGTCCTGCGGCAGAGCATTGCTGTCAGCCTCCTGGGGGCCAGGGCCTTCATTCAGGTAGGTGTCGTCGCCGTCCCGCCTCCTTATCCTCGCCGATGGCCCGGCCTGATCCGCTCCTCTGTCTGCGACGACGGACGCGAAGGTCTTGATTTTCTTGGGACAAGCCCTGTACATGTGGCCTTGCTCCCCACATAGGTTGCACACCATGGCCTCACGGCAGGATGCTGCAACATGCCCGACCTGACCGCAGCGTCTACAAAGTTGTTCTGTGCAGTCCCCCACTAGATGACCTCCTTGACCACATTTCCGACAAGTTTTAGGCTGGCCGGAATAGCTCAGATATCCCCTATTTGGCCCGATGTAAAAGGAGGCTGGAGGGTGAAGCACCCCCCCAGGGGAGGTCCTGCTAGGCCGGAACCTCGCCATGAACCGTCTCTTAAAGGTCCAAATATCTTCCTCGTCCAAGACCTTCTTCCCCTCTCCTTGGATATCGAGGTACCGTCTCAGAAAGATGGCTATATCTGCCTCGGGCACATGGGGGTTGAACATATGCACAATTACAGGTCTCAGTTCCCGTGCAAACAGAGGTTCAACAATAAATTTTGCAAGAGGGTCAGTTTCCTTCAAGTCATTAGCTTTATTCCACACCCTCTGACACTCGTAATCCGTAGTTAGGGTGACATCGTAGGTATTCTTAACTTGAAAGTCCTGAACTCCAAGAATATTAATCTTCTTAATGTCTAGCACATCAAACAAGATCTTCCTCTCAAACTGACTTCTCACCATCCATTCCCCCGCATCTTCTTTCCTCTTTAGGACAAAGCGCACCGTGCACCTCATCTGTCCCTCACGGGACAGAGGGTGCACGGCCGCTGAAAAGGAAGCCCACTCACCCACCGCCGTCATCTGGGAGCCCCACCTTCACCCCCTGGGCTCAACCCAGGGCGATTCCAGTGGTGGCTCGTGAACCGGTCGCCGCGGTCTTCTCCCGATGACTCCTTCCAGGTAGGTAGTGCCTTCTTGAGGGGTCCTCCCGTGTCGATTCCGCCTTCTCTCCTCTGCCGCCCTTCTCGTCTCCTTTGGAAATCGTCCGGCCGCGGTCAGGCCACGCGCCTTCTGATCTTGGCCAAAAGGCCGAGAAGCGATGCCCGACGCCGGCCTTGGGCGGGCGCGCGGGCGTCCGGCTGGCGCGCAGCGGCGCAGGCCGACGCCTCTGGAGCCCGGTCCGCACGCGGCTGCCGGCCGCCCGGACTCCGCTCTCCCCCTCTCTTGCCTGCCTGCTTGCTCGCCTGCCTGCCCGCCAGTCCCGGGCGGGGGCCCTGCTCTTTGATCTCCTGTCAACGGCCCGACAACGACCGCAGCCGCGGGGGGCGCCAGCCGGCCGGCCTCCTTAGCTTAGGCCCCTCCCACCAGCAGCAGCCGTGCCGAGTGAGCTGCAAGCGAAAGCGGACCGTCGGCACCTGCGGGCAGAGGCAAGGGGCAGCGCTCTCTCGGGAGGGACGGGGACACACACACACCTGCCTGCCTGCCGAAAAAAAGAAAGAAAAGGTGTATATACTAAGTTTTTTGGAGGGAAAACGGCCGGCTGTCGAAAGGGGCCCGCCTGCAAGGACGGGGACACACACACACACACACACACACACACACACACACACACACACACACACACACACACACACACACACAAGCCACGCCTGCCTCCCTGGAAAAAGGAGGAAAAAACTAAGTTTTTTGGAGGGAAAACGCACGGGAGCCGAAAAGGGGGCCGGCCTGCTTGCCGAGAGAGTCGAGGCGCGGGAAAGTGCACGGAGGGAGCACGGGAACGGGGAGGGGGAGAGAGAGAGACACAGAGACACACAGATGGACGAGAGACGAGACCGGAGAGGAAGGAGCTCCGGTCCACCTCGCTTGCTTGCTAGCTACGTCTGTCTTTTCACCGCTGAGAGAAGGTAGTGCACCGTTCCCGGAGGCGCTGCAATACCGGGCCGATGCGTGGAGAGGACGGAGCAAGCTCCTGATCCAGCTCCCTGTTCCAAAAATCCGTTTAATATGTGGTCCCCCGATGGGGGACGTATCAGATATTAAACTGATAAGAACAGATTTTTTTTTTTTTTTTTTTATTACAAAGTACAAAAATCCATAAATCCAAACTCGGTATAACAAAAGCCCCAAATCAAACCTAATTCACAAATACACCAAACTTAAATCAACCAGTCATTAGCATAACCCCACCCTATATGCAAATCAATCACTCCCCTAATTCTAAACTATTCCCATACTCAAAACACATAAACCCCCAAAACCCATCGTTCACATCTTCAAACTTTTACATAATGCATCATACAACGTCTTGCTAATCTGTGTACGTTCCTCCCTCGTTTCCCCATCTATTCGAAACCCACCCGGAGTATCCCCTTCCTTCACAAGTTCTATACTACACCCTGGGAACTTCCGTTCCACTTCTTGCACTGTGGCCAAGCATGTCTTCGGTTTCACCTTTATCCGTTTCTGCCACTCCTGGCTTACTTCAACCGTCGTCCACTCCTCACAAATCTTGTTCTCCTTCCACGGTTGATGCCCCTCTGTGCACCCACTTTTACTTACACGCCCGCCCTTGCTCCCTCCTTTCCCAGTGCCCTCCACTATAACAGGCCTCTTCTTCCCACTTTTCCTCCCCCCCGCAGCCCCTGCAGGCCCTAAGGGTGGAAAATTCTCCTCAGTTAACTCAACTTCTGGCACCTTCACTACAGATACAAAATCCCACGGTATACCCGGCAACGGTACTTCGATGTGCCCTGCCTTCTCCCATTCTATTCTACACTGTTTCGCATATGCTGCATGCTCCCTCTCAACATCACTATCTGTAAGATCCCAGGCATACGTTCTATCATCTTGGGCGTTACTACTTCCTCCTGTCACACATACATTTGTAACTGCCCCTCCCACCTCCTCAACTCTAGTCTCTACCACACGCCTCTCTGCTCGTTTATTGCCCGTACCAACCTCCCTCACCTCACTGCCACTAGATACCGCCCCGTCCTCGTTTATACCCATTTGTTTTCCCACCTTCTCTCTCGGACACCCCGCACTTTCTCCAACAGTCATACTTTCCACAACTTCCACCTTTGACATCTCTGCTTGTACTTCATCCGTCAACACCTCCACATGTTCACCAGTAACCCTCTCCATACTCCCACCCATCCCCTCCTTACCTACCTCCCTAACTACACTAACCTCCTGACTCCTAACACTCTCATCCCCCACGCCTTCCTTATCTTTCTTCATCCCCTCCTTTTCCTTCCCCCTCATGCCCCCCGCACACTCTCCTATAGCCATCCTAACTACATCCCCCACTTCCTGCCTCGTAACTTGTGTAACCTCCCTCACCTCCACCACTAACTCACAATTACCCCTCACCACACTCTCATCTACACCCTCCTTATCTGATGTCTTTATCACACTACCCCCTACTGGTCCATCTGCACCTAACCCTTCACGCAACTGGACCTCTTCCTCCTTACCCTCTACACCTACTCCTGCAGTTCCCATTTCATTTTTCCCCACCCTATCCACATCCTCCTCTTGCGCACTGTTTAACACCGCGTTCCCATCAGTGACCCTCTCCTTTCCTTCTAACTTATCTTGTTCAGCCCTGACCTTCGTTCTTCCCACACAGTTCCTATATATGTGACCTGACTCCCCACAAGAAAAACATCGGACCTCTTTCCTACAATCCCTCAATACATGTCCCTGTTCCTTACACCGACTACAAAACACTGTTGTACATTTTGCAGCATAATGACCCAGAACCCCGCATTTCCTACATGCGAGGGGCTGCCCTGGGTAAACCAGGTATCCCCTCTCTGTCCCGATCTCAAAAAACGCGGGGGGGTGCAACACCCCTCCCTCTTCCGTACCCCCAAACCGTAACCTCATCCAGTAGATACGTTTGCCCGTCCAAACCCCCTCAGAGTCCAATTCCCTCTCCCCCTTCCCCTGCAACAACACAAATTCATTTAAAAACCCATCAATGTCCTCTTCTGAAACAAAAGGATCAAAAACAAAAACAGTCATTTTCCGTAAACTTCCGGCAAACATAGGATTCACACGGAAAAGGCTCAACGGGGCCTTTCCCTTTCTCTCCAAAATCTTCCTCCATAACTCAAAACAGAGCTCGCTCGAAACCAAAGTTAATTCAAAAACCCCGCGATCACAATAGTCCTGCAAACATAGAATGTCCGACAGTTTCACCTCCAAAACTTCTTTCAATACAAAAGTCTTGAACTTATCTCTAGTCCAAGTCCCGGATTCTTCTCGGTCTCGCAAAGTGAAACGGATGGAGTCCTTCCGTCGCTCCTTCCTCGACCAAGGATGTCCCGCCTCCATCTCCAGCCGCAGATCCAAAGCACACTTCCAGGTCGCCAGAACACTCCACCACCGTCTCCCGTTCTCGTCCACTGGCCAGCAATTCCACTCGTCACCACCGACGTCTCGATCCTCCAAGCTCCAACCCAACGCTCAGCTCCTCCGGTCAATCCTTCTCCCGCTGCATCACTCCTTCCAGCCTTCCTTGTCCTCCCGCCGCCTTCCCGACCCTCTGACTAAGACCTCGGAATTGCGGGCTTGCCGGCTTAAACCTTGATCTTAGCCAAAAGGCCGAGAAGCGATGCCCGACGCCGGCCTTGGGCGGGCGCGCGGGCGTCCGGCTGGCGCGCAGCGGCGCAGGCCGACGCCTCTGGAGCCCGGTCCGCACGCGGCTGCCGGCCGCCCGGACTCCGCTCTCCCCCTCTCTTGCCTGCCTGCTTGCTCGCCTGCCTGCCCGCCAGTCCCGGGCGGGGGCCCTGCTCTTTGATCTCCTGTCAACGGCCCGACAACGACCGCAGCCGCGGGGGGCGCCAGCCGGCCGGCCTCCTTAGCTTAGGCCCCTCCCACCAGCAGCAGCCGTGCCGAGTGAGCTGCAAGCGAAAGCGGACCGTCGGCACCTGCGGGCAGAGGCAAGGGGCAGCGCTCTCTCGGGAGGGACGGGGACACACACACACCTGCCTGCCTGCCGAAAAAAAGAAAGAAAAGGTGTATATACTAAGTTTTTTGGAGGGAAAACGGCCGGCTGTCGAAAGGGGCCCGCCTGCAAGGACGGGGACACACACACACACACACACACACACACACACACACACACACACACACACACACACACACACACACAAGCCACGCCTGCCTCCCTGGAAAAAGGAGGAAAAAACTAAGTTTTTTGGAGGGAAAACGCACGGGAGCCGAAAAGGGGGCCGGCCTGCTTGCCGAGAGAGTCGAGGCGCGGGAAAGTGCACGGAGGGAGCACGGGAACGGGGAGGGGGAGAGAGAGAGACACAGAGACACACAGATGGACGAGAGACGAGACCGGAGAGGAAGGAGCTCCGGTCCACCTCGCTTGCTTGCTAGCTACGTCTGTCTTTTCACCGCTGAGAGAAGGTAGTGCACCGTTCCCGGAGGCGCTGCAATACCGGGCCGATGCGTGGAGAGGACGGAGCAAGCTCCTGATCCAGCTCCCTGTTCCAAAAATCCGTTTAATATGTGGTCCCCCGATGGGGGACGTATCAGATATTAAACTGATAAGAACAGATTTTTTTTTTTTTTTTTTTTTTTTTTTTTTATTGAAAAACAGTTCATTAAATTTCATAATTTCACATTACATTGATTTCGACCATAATTATAAACACAAAGTACCGTTTTCTAATAAAACATAAAAAACAAATCACAAACAAACAAAACACACATTTTCCCATTAACAAACAAGGTCATATCAACCCATAATTCACAAACTCAAATTACACAACCTTGACATCCAACCCTATAACACAGCACGCATGCTTAGGCTAATACAAAATCAATATATCTGTTAAGCACAACATCCAAACCAAAATTCCATAATCCTCTAACAGAAATCTTCAGTAAACTAACAAGAAGTCCCATTCCTCTCAACAAAAATCCCCCCGCAAATCAATCGCTAACGGACCCCTTCAAATCCCACCATATCCCCACAAACCTCCACACATCTCCATAATCCCACCCATTATGCAAATTAACCCATGGATCCCTTTCCCCAAACCAACAACACAAGCCATTTTCACAACCCCACTATACACATTCAGCATCCCGTCTCAATTAACAAAAGACAAATTCCCCCACCAACCAACCCCAAAATTAACCTCCCATTTACATTGTCTATCCCGTATACAAACCGTTCCCACAATCAAATCACATAACATCCAATACCATATCTTTGTTTTAGTAACACAAATTCAAATCAATTTAATAACAGAACCAAACACAGCACAATTCCACATTATTAAAGTCCGCCCATTCCTAAATAACCCACCAAGTAACCCCAAACCCACCACAACACACTCAAATCCCCTAATCCCGCCCCTTATGCAAATTATAACCCTGACATCTGAGGTCTACAAATTAAAACTACATCATCCCTTCCCTTTCTTTTTCCCTTTTTTCCTGACTGTCTGTCCCGCCCTTACCTCACCCTTCCCGCTCCCTTCCTCCTTTAAATCTACAGTCAAACCCGATACACTTTCACTAACATCGCCATCCACCCAACGAAACTTAAGATTACCTGAACCCTTTCCAACACCTGACACATCTAACCCCTGTTCTATCTCCGTGTACCCCTCCCTCTCTAAATCCAATTTACATTCTTTCACAAATTCCGAGTACTGCCTCTCATCCTCACTATCTAAAAACCCTTCCGTATACACTACCACATCTTCAGGACTGTAAATTCCTCTCTGCACATCACTCTCTTCATTCCCAGCACCCCCCACATTCCTACCCACACAGTTAACACTCGTCTTCACAGTTCCCGTACAAAACCGATAGCTGTGTCCAGGCTCATCACACCGATAACACTTTTTCTCTTGGACACAGTCCCTGGCCACATGACCTGTCTTTCCACACCGTTTGCAGAGCACAGATGCACACTGCACAGCAAAATGTCCTCGTTCCCCACATAGCATACAGGCGAGGGGCTGCCCAGCATACACCAGGTAGCCCCTATGAGTCCCGATCTCGAAAAATGCCGGGGGGTGTATCACCCCCTCCTCAGCCGTCTTCCCCAATCGCAGTCTCATCAGGTACGTCCGCTTCCCGTTCCACACACCATCAGGGTCCAAGTGCCTTTTCCCTGCTCCTTGCAAGTCCACAAAACACTGTAAAAAAGACACAATGTCCTCTTCCGGAACAAACGAGTCAAAGACATGTACCATCATCACCATAAGTTCCCCGGCAAAACTTGGCTCAACACGGAAAAACTTAACTGGATCCTCATCCTTCCTCTCCTGAACTTTCCTCCATACATCGAAGCACAAGGCCTCTGATGCAAAAGTCAGTTCAAAAATCCCCCGGGCACAATAATCCTGGAGACAAAATACGTCTGCCAACTGAACACCCAGACATTGAACCAAAACCAATTTCTTAAACTTATCTCTGTCCCAAACTGCAGGTCCATCTCGGCTCCTCAACGAAAAACAGAGAGAGTTCTTCCTCCGCTCCTTCTTCGCCCAGGGATGCCCAGCCATCGCTCCAGCAACGCTCCTCAGCTCTCCTTCCGAATCCCCCAGGTAAGCCAGCCACCGTCGTCCAACACCGACCACCGTCTCAGCAATCTCCTCAGCAATCCCCTCGTCTGCACCGCTCCGGTCTTCCAGGTTCCACCATCAGCACTCCGTTCCTTCCGGTCCTCCCGTCGCCTTCCCGACCCCCTGGACTAAGATCTTTGAGAACTGCGGTCAAGCCACTTGAACTCTGATCTTAGCCAAAAGGCCGAGAAGCGATGCCCGACGCCGGCCTTGGGCGGGCGCGCGGGCGTCCGGCTGGCGCGCAGCGGCGCAGGCCGACGCCTCTGGAGCCCGGTCCGCACGCGGCTGCCGGCCGCCCGGACTCCGCTCTCCCCCTCTCTTGCCTGCCTGCTTGCTCGCCTGCCTGCCCGCCAGTCCCGGGCGGGGGCCCTGCTCTTTGATCTCCTGTCAACGGCCCGACAACGACCGCAGCCGCGGGGGGCGCCAGCCGGCCGGCCTCCTTAGCTTAGGCCCCTCCCACCAGCAGCAGCCGTGCCGAGTGAGCTGCAAGCGAAAGCGGACCGTCGGCACCTGCGGGCAGAGGCAAGGGGCAGCGCTCTCTCGGGAGGGACGGGGACACACACACACCTGCCTGCCTGCCGAAAAAAAGAAAGAAAAGGTGTATATACTAAGTTTTTTGGAGGGAAAACGGCCGGCTGTCGAAAGGGGCCCGCCTGCAAGGACGGGGACACACACACACACACACACACACACACACACACACACACACACACACACACACACACACACACACACACAAGCCACGCCTGCCTCCCTGGAAAAAGGAGGAAAAAACTAAGTTTTTTGGAGGGAAAACGCACGGGAGCCGAAAAGGGGGCCGGCCTGCTTGCCGAGAGAGTCGAGGCGCGGGAAAGTGCACGGAGGGAGCACGGGAACGGGGAGGGGGAGAGAGAGAGACACAGAGACACACAGATGGACGAGAGACGAGACCGGAGAGGAAGGAGCTCCGGTCCACCTCGCTTGCTTGCTAGCTACGTCTGTCTTTTCACCGCTGAGAGAAGGTAGTGCACCGTTCCCGGAGGCGCTGCAATACCGGGCCGATGCGTGGAGAGGACGGAGCAAGCTCCTGATCCAGCTCCCTGTTCCAAAAATCCGTTTAATATGTGGTCCCCCGATGGGGGACGTATCAGATATTAAACTGATAAGAACAGATTTTTTTTATATTTTTATTAGAAAAAAGTTCGTTAACAAATCATAAAACAGTCCCACACCAACACCCCCCTAATGTCCCGTGCACAAATCCTTCCAGCGCTCTTTTGCTGCGGCAAACCCCCATCTGTGAATGTCCCACTGGACCCTCCTGGCCACCTCCTCCTTCACCCTCCGCAGGATCCCAAAAGCAGGCTTCTCCACGCCGTGCTTCACCAGGTCTGTCCGGGCATCCCAGATGAAGGCCTTGACCAGGCTGACCAGTAGCCACAGCAGGAATTTCCGGTTCCGGCCCCGGATGCCGGCGATCCCTTTCAGGACGGACGCTTGCGTGATGGGGGAATCGGGGCTTACCTGTGCAAAGAGGGTCCCGCACGATCTCCACACCCTCTGGGCGAAGGCACACTCCCAGAAGACGTGACCCACCGTCTCTTCGCCCGCGCAGCCGTGTCGCGGGCACAGGCTCTGTCTGGAGAGCCCGTGCGCATGCATGACGGCCCTGACCGTCAGCCGACCCCACACGCAGAGCCAGTTCAGGTCCTTCAGCTTGTTATCCAGCCCCTCCGGCTGGACCCGCTGCCAGATGATCCGGGACACACCCGGGATCGCCGGCCGTTCTTCCGCCTTCACCATCCTGTACATGGTCCTGTGATTCAAACAGTTCGTCCCTTCCTTGATCCCCGGGTGTGCCCGCAGCCACCGCACTGCGTGGCGGTAGTGCAGCGGGAGCCGCTCTGCCTTGGGGGTCGTGTTGGTCCAGACCGTCAGGTGCCGCATGCTCGCCGCCAGCCAGAGACTGACAAACCGGCTGCACAGGTGGGCCGGGTTGTCGTGCAGAACCGTGCACAGGCTCGCTATGAAGGCGCAGTCCAACTTCGCCGGGAAGTCCAAGATCCCCCGACCCCCATCGGCCAGGGGTCTGTACATATCACACCTCTTCACCCGTTCGTAGGTGTGACCCCAGACGAAGTTGAAGATGCTCCTCACCAGATCTCTCCGCTTCCGGACCGGCAGGGGGTACACTACCGCCAGGTGGAGAAGCAGAGGCAGGACTTCCGCCTTCAGTACCAGCGCCTTCCCGATCCAGGTTAGCGATCGTTGCTGCCACAGGCCTAGCTTCCGGTTGACTTTCCGGAACCCGGCCTCCCAGTTGACACCTCCAGGATCTGTGGAGTGAAAGCTCACCCCCAGGATCTTCAGCGGCCCAGTCGTCCGTGACAGACCGCCAAAGTCCCGCGGCTCGCTCGGCCAGGTCCCGAAGACCTTCACTAAGCTCTTGGCCCTGTTCAGTCGGGCGCCGGTACCTCTTGAGAAATCCTCGACAATGCTGAGCGCCCTCCCCAGGCCGCCTTCAGAGCCCAGGAAGAGCGTGACGTCGTCTGCATATGCCGCGATCTTCGCCATCTGCCCTCCTCCACCTGGCACCAGGATCCCATCCACTCCCGGATCCCTCCTGAGCTGGTCCAGGAGGATCTCTAGGAAAAGCACATACAGCAGGGGCGAGAGAGGACAGCCCTGTCGCACACCACACCGCACTGGAATATGCCCGCCCAACGCTCCGTTGACGCATACCCGGGATGCCACCCCGTTGTACAAGGTCCGGACCCACCTGACAAACCCGTCCGGCAGACCCTTCCTCTTCAGGAGTGCCCACAGAATCTCGTGATGGACCCGGTCAAAGGCCTTGGTCTGGTCGAGGCTCACCAGCAGGAGCGGCAGGCCTCTATCTTCCACCCACGCGATGACGTCGCGGATCAGCTGCAGGGTCCAGCTGATCTTGCGGCCTGCCACACCACACGTCTGGTCAGCCTGCACCAAGGCCGGCATCACTGTTCTCAGGCGGCCGCCCAGCACCCTGGCCAAGATCTTATAGTCAGTGCACAGGAGCTGGATTGGCCGCCAATTCCCCAGGTCTGCCTTGTCACCTCCCTTATGGACGAGGGAGATGACACCGATCTTCATGGTGGCACCGAGCCCATCACGATCCAGCACCTCGTTGAATACCTGCACCAAGAGCGGCTCCAGCTGGTCAAAAAAGGTGAGGTAAAACTCGGTCGGTAGACCGTCTATGCCAGGGACAGTGCCCTTCTTCATCCCCATCAGGGCAGATCGGATCTCTGCCCCTGACACTGCCCCGCCCAGAGCAGCGGGGTCGTCTACCGCCGGCTCCACTCCGTCCAGGAGCCTGCTCCTGATACCGGCGTCGGTCTCCTTCTCAGCAAACAGGGTGCTGTAATATTCTGTGGCACACTCCAACATCCCGGGTATGGAAGTGGCTACAGACCCGTCCGTCCTCCGAACGCCGTCAAAGAAGCCTCGCTCTTGTTGCCTCCTCACGGCGCCGAAGAACTGGGACGAGCAGCTTTCGTCATTCTCCCTCCAGACTCCACGGAGCCTGAAAAGAAAGTCCTTAGCCCACTGCAGCCACTTACCCCTAAGCAGGCTCTTGATGTGGGCGATCTTCTCCCCCTCGTAAGCGCCCCCTTGGTTCAGCTGCGCATACAGTGCCTCGAGCTCCTCCTGGAGCTTGGTGCACTGGCGGTCCTCCAAACTGCGGCGGATCCTGCAGTACTTCTTCGTCACCACCGCGATGGTGCGCTTGCAGGACTCCCACCAGTGCACCGCCGAACTGAAGGCGTCCCTCCTCTCCGCACATGCCCTCAGCACTGTAGCGATCTTCCTCTGGTATCTCGCCTCCTGCAGGACTTGCCTGTTCAGCTTCCAGTATCCGGCCTGGAAACGAGGGTCCTCAACACCAAAGGAAGCCGTCAGCATGTGATGGTCGGAAAACCAAGTAGGGGTCGCTTGCCTGCTTAGGGTCGTCCAGTTCGCCGAAGTGAAGACATAATCCAGCCCCCTGAAGGTCCCCCTTCCGTTGTCCCAGGTGTGATGTGCGACATTCTGAAATCCGTCCCGCAGGCCAAAATCTGCAATCAGAGACCGTAACCCATGGGCACCCTCACCTTGTGAGTCCCCCAGGTCGATGTTAAAATCCCCGCCGATGATCAGCTCTCTGTTTGTGTACAGCAGGGGCTCCAGATCTTTCAGGAAGGAGCCCTGCTGCCGCCGGTCCGCCGGGACATACACACCGATCAGCCGGGTCCGCACCCCGTGCCGGGTCCCGTCGACCACCAGCAGGCGCCCGGGGACCACAGAGCTGACCACCTGTGCCGCAAACCCTGGGGAACCACACAGGATGCCCACGCCAGAGGAGTTCACCCCCCCAACGCTCCACCACGAGGGCCCCTTTGTCCACTCCTTCTGGTAAGCGAGCACATCGTCGTGGTCTTTCAGATGGGTCTCCTGCAAAAAGCAAATATCCAAAAGCCTTTGGGACAAATATCGGAAAACTCCAGCTCGTTTCTCCCGGTTCCGCAGACCCCTCACATTAGCCGTGGCCACTGTGAAGGTCATGGCTGCTCCGGGGGGCTGTCACTCTCCATACCGTCGCTGGAGCTAGAGCTGGGTGGATGCTCTGCCCCTGCTGCACTGACCGAACTGTCGGTGTCTGTCCCCTCGATGTAGGTGACCGAAGGGACTGGGCTCACGCCCACCTCCATGTCAAAGACGGGGTCGGGCCCGGGATCGAGAACAAATCCGGGGCTGGGACCGAGGCCGGGGTCGGGGCCCCGGTCAGGGTGGGGGTCGGGGTCGGGGTCGGGGGGAGGGGGGTCGGGAGTGGGGTTGGGGCTGGAGCCCGGGTCAGGGTCAGGCCGGCGCGAGTACTCGCGGTCCGGGGTGTCGACCTGGCACGTCACCACAGGGCTCCCCTCACCTGAAAGGCACTGCGCCACAGAGAAGGGGCCCCGTGCCATGACTCTGTCTCCCTGCCCAGGGGGGAGGGAGCCTGCGGTGTCCCCCAGCTCCTGGCCGTCCTGCGTTGACGCTGGCGCTGCCCCCTCCTCCATCTCCTCCTGGTCTGCCATCGCCTCCCGGTCTGCCATCACCTCCTGCTCTGGCGCCGTCACCAGAGCTGCTACCGTCTCCGGGACGAGCTCCGCCTCCCCGTAGTACTCCCTGGATGTCTTCTTCTTCTTGTCGCCCGTCTCCATCTGTCCCTTGCCAGCCTGCGACCGCTTCCTAGGCTTCTTCCTCAACACAGGCATGTGGTGCATCTCCTCCTCCTCCTCACCTGCCCCCCGTGCTGCGGTTGGTCCTGCGTCTGCTCGGGCGGGGGGGGGGGCCTTCACCACATCCGCCCAGCTCCCGACCACCCCGTCTTCGACCCGAGATGGTCCCTCCTGCGGATCGTCGCCGTCCTCCTCATGCTGCCTCCCCTTCCCCTTCCCTTTCCGTCTCGGCCGCACCACCACCGTCCATCCGGCATCCTTCCCGGCTCCCCCAGGGACCGCTCCACCACCATCCTGATGTTCGTCCTCGGTGTCCCCAGCCTCACTGCCGTCCGACTCCGTTTCTCCCACCGCCAGGCCGGATCCGTCATGGACAGCTCTGGCATACTCGGCGTTCCTAAGGAGGCAGTTGCGATACAAATGGCCAGTGTTGCCACACAAGGAACACTCTTTAACGGGGCAGTTCCGGGCCTGATGACCCCGCCGGTGGCACTTCCCACACTCCGCCGCGTTGCACTCGGCCTCCCGGTGCCCGGACTCCCGACACTTCCGACAGAACGGCGGCTGATTCCCGTAGAACAAGTACCCCCTACCTGGACCAATGGCGAAAGTGGCAGGCGGGTGGGCGAAACCGTCCTTACTTCTGTCGTCTGGCCTCAGCTCAACGTGATACTGCCTCTTCCCGGTCCAGACCTTGTAGGGGTCCATGATGATACGAGGGGGGTCCAACACGTCGACGTAACGACGGAGGAAGGTCGTGACGTCACTATCGGGAACAAAGGGGTCAAACATGTGCAGAATCACTGACCTTTCATTGTTGCTCTGGAGCCCCAGACACACGTAATTCTCCAGCCTGCCACTTTCCTTAGCCTTCATGATCTTCTCGGAAGCACTGCGATGTCCTTTCTCCTCCACGAACGAGAGATCCATATAGCGCTGCGCCCGATTCCCCTGCAAGCACTTGATATCCGCCACGTCCAAACCCAGGATCCCAAAAAGGATCTCCTCTTCGAAGACGTCCCTCCCCGGCATCTCTCCATCCGGCTTCCAGATGAAGCGGATGGTCTTCCGGATCTTGGGACCCTCCTCAGCCGTCCTCGCCGCCCCGGGATCCGCAGCCATCGTTCCGCAGCCTTTGCGGCTGCCGAAGCAGCCTTCTCACCAAAACCGAAGTCTTCTGGTGTCCAAGCGTCCAATCCAGGAAACGAAAAACCGAAGCGCAGTCCAGGCCAATCCAAAGTCCAAAACCGGCAAATCCAGCAGCGTAGTCTCCTCCAGGCGGTGTCCTCTCCGGTCTTCTCTCCCCGGTCTTTTGGTGTTACCTCAGCCGCGGGCCTGCCACGTACTAAGGATCGCAGCCAAAAGGCCGAGAAGCGATGCCCGACGCCGGCCTTGGGCGGGCGCGCGGGCGTCCGGCTGGCGCGCAGCGGCGCAGGCCGACGCCTCTGGAGCCCGGTCCGCACGCGGCTGCCGGCCGCCCGGACTCCGCTCTCCCCCTCTCTTGCCTGCCTGCTTGCTCGCCTGCCTGCCCGCCAGTCCCGGGCGGGGGCCCTGCTCTTTGATCTCCTGTCAACGGCCCGACAACGACCGCAGCCGCGGGGGGCGCCAGCCGGCCGGCCTCCTTAGCTTAGGCCCCTCCCACCAGCAGCAGCCGTGCCGAGTGAGCTGCAAGCGAAAGCGGACCGTCGGCACCTGCGGGCAGAGGCAAGGGGCAGCGCTCTCTCGGGAGGGACGGGGACACACACACACCTGCCTGCCTGCCGAAAAAAAGAAAGAAAAGGTGTATATACTAAGTTTTTTGGAGGGAAAACGGCCGGCTGTCGAAAGGGGCCCGCCTGCAAGGACGGGGACACACACACACACACACACACACACACACACACACACACACACACACACACACACACACACACACAAGCCACGCCTGCCTCCCTGGAAAAAGGAGGAAAAAACTAAGTTTTTTGGAGGGAAAACGCACGGGAGCCGAAAAGGGGGCCGGCCTGCTTGCCGAGAGAGTCGAGGCGCGGGAAAGTGCACGGAGGGAGCACGGGAACGGGGAGGGGGAGAGAGAGAGACACAGAGACACACAGATGGACGAGAGACGAGACCGGAGAGGAAGGAGCTCCGGTCCACCTCGCTTGCTTGCTAGCTACGTCTGTCTTTTCACCGCTGAGAGAAGGTAGTGCACCGTTCCCGGAGGCGCTGCAATACCGGGCCGATGCGTGGAGAGGACGGAGCAAGCTCCTGATCCAGCTCCCTGTTCCAAAAATCCGTTTAATATGTGGTCCCCCGATGGGGGACGTATCAGATATTAAACTGATAAGAACAGATACTACACTTGATCTTAGCCAAAAGGCCGAGAAGCGATGCCCGACGCCGGCCTTGGGCGGGCGCGCGGGCGTCCGGCTGGCGCGCAGCGGCGCAGGCCGACGCCTCTGGAGCCCGGTCCGCACGCGGCTGCCGGCCGCCCGGACTCCGCTCTCCCCCTCTCTTGCCTGCCTGCTTGCTCGCCTGCCTGCCCGCCAGTCCCGGGCGGGGGCCCTGCTCTTTGATCTCCTGTCAACGGCCCGACAACGACCGCAGCCGCGGGGGGCGCCAGCCGGCCGGCCTCCTTAGCTTAGGCCCCTCCCACCAGCAGCAGCCGTGCCGAGTGAGCTGCAAGCGAAAGCGGACCGTCGGCACCTGCGGGCAGAGGCAAGGGGCAGCGCTCTCTCGGGAGGGACGGGGACACACACACACCTGCCTGCCTGCCGAAAAAAAGAAAGAAAAGGTGTATATACTAAGTTTTTTGGAGGGAAAACGGCCGGCTGTCGAAAGGGGCCCGCCTGCAAGGACGGGGACACACACACACACACACACACACACACACACACACACACACACACACACACACACACACACACAAGCCACGCCTGCCTCCCTGGAAAAAGGAGGAAAAAACTAAGTTTTTTGGAGGGAAAACGCACGGGAGCCGAAAAGGGGGCCGGCCTGCTTGCCGAGAGAGTCGAGGCGCGGGAAAGTGCACGGAGGGAGCACGGGAACGGGGAGGGGGAGAGAGAGAGACACAGAGACACACAGATGGACGAGAGACGAGACCGGAGAGGAAGGAGCTCCGGTCCACCTCGCTTGCTTGCTAGCTACGTCTGTCTTTTCACCGCTGAGAGAAGGTAGTGCACCGTTCCCGGAGGCGCTGCAATACCGGGCCGATGCGTGGAGAGGACGGAGCAAGCTCCTGATCCAGCTCCCTGTTCCAAAAATCCGTTTAATATGTGGTCCCCCGATGGGGGACGTATCAGATATTAAACTGATAAGAACAGATTTTTTTTTTTTTTTTTTTTATTGCAAAATACAAAGGTCGTAAATCAAAACTCATTATAACCAAAAAAACCCCAAATATCATACCCAAATCTCAAATCCATTATCACATTCACATAAATTTCAACCAAAGTTACAAGTACCACGTACTGAATTCTAATAAACATAAAACAATACATACCCAACCCAGAATAACATACCCGTACAACAAGTCATGGTAACATAACATACTGAAAACTTGTCACAAACCAAACATTGTCTTTTTGCAAACAAAACATTACTATTCAAACTTAAAACCCAAAATCCCAACCCTATACCTCTTACACGTTTTAACCTGCCAAAAACCTTCATCCCCACAACCCACACAATCTCATTTCCATAATCCCACCCTTTATGCAAATCACCTCTTCCTCACTCTTATTCCTTTACGCTATCCTTCTCCACTCGCTTCTCTTTCTTCCAATCTGCCCACCACACCTTTCCCATTCTCTACAACTTTCTTCCTCCGCTTCTTTACTACCACAACATCCCCACTCAACTTCGCCGTTGCGTCTATCTTTACCGTCTCAGCATACTGACCACTCTCACTCGCATTATTTTTCCTTTGCTCCCCATTCTCCCTTATTTCCGTACACACTTCCTTAGCCCAACGCTCTCTAACAACACTCGCACTCCGAAAGCTTTCCACACCTTTTACCTCTCTCTCACTCATTACAACTCCACCCTCCACACTACTCCCACTATCCTGTCCTACTTCACTCCCTTCCTCACTCAACGAGGCATTACACTCTGTCTTCTGGTCCATAAACTCGGAACTTCCCTTTCTCTCCCCACAAGCTCTATAACTATGCCCATATTCCCCACAGAAAAAACATCGCACACAATCCTTTTCCATGTGAGTCTGCAATCCACATTGAGCACAAACCTTACATTCACACTCTCTCGCATAATGTCCAATACCCCAACACCTTCTACATGTTGTGGGCTGACCTGGATAAACCAGGGACCCCATTTCCGACCCTATTCTGAAATACCCGGGCGGATGCGACAACCCATCCGCAAAACGCATATCCCGGAACAGGCTTATCCAATAAGTCCGCTTTCCAGTCCAAACCCCTTCCCAATCCAGTTCTTTCTTCCCCGGTCCATGTAAAATCCCGTACTTCTGCAAAAAACCAGCAATGTCTTCCTCCGACACAAAAGGGTCCGGCACAAAGACTGTCAAACGCTGCACATTGTCCGCAAACCAAGGTTCAAATCTGAAGAGGCTCAAAGGAGCCTCTCCTTTCCGTGCTTGCATCTTCTCCCATACATCACGTACCAAAGTCTCGGAAACCAATGTCACGTCAAAAATACCCTTATCACAAAAATCCTGCAAACAAAAAACCTCAGACATTTTTAAACCCAAACACTGCTTCAAAATCAAATCCTTAAACTCATCTCTTTTCCAGATTCCCAGTTCTCCTCGTCGTTGGAGTAAGAAACGGATAGAGTTCTTCCTCCGCTCCTTCCTCAGTCCAAAACGCCCAGCCATTGCTCCAGCCAACTCCAGCCAACGCTCTCAACACTCCGTCCAGGTAAACCGCCGTCGTCGTCGCCGTCTCGTTCTTTCTCCGCACACCGATTCTCCTCGTCAGCACTGCATCAGATCCTCAGCTCCACGCTCCACGATCCTGCTTCAATCCATCCAATCCATCCGGCCTCTCCTCGCCTTCCCGACCCCCTGGACTAAGACCTCGGAATTGCGGGCTTGCCGGCTTAAACCTTGATCTTAGCCAAAAGGCCGAGAAGCGATGCCCGACGCCGGCCTTGGGCGGGCGCGCGGGCGTCCGGCTGGCGCGCAGCGGCGCAGGCCGACGCCTCTGGAGCCCGGTCCGCACGCGGCTGCCGGCCGCCCGGACTCCGCTCTCCCCCTCTCTTGCCTGCCTGCTTGCTCGCCTGCCTGCCCGCCAGTCCCGGGCGGGGGCCCTGCTCTTTGATCTCCTGTCAACGGCCCGACAACGACCGCAGCCGCGGGGGGCGCCAGCCGGCCGGCCTCCTTAGCTTAGGCCCCTCCCACCAGCAGCAGCCGTGCCGAGTGAGCTGCAAGCGAAAGCGGACCGTCGGCACCTGCGGGCAGAGGCAAGGGGCAGCGCTCTCTCGGGAGGGACGGGGACACACACACACCTGCCTGCCTGCCGAAAAAAAGAAAGAAAAGGTGTATATACTAAGTTTTTTGGAGGGAAAACGGCCGGCTGTCGAAAGGGGCCCGCCTGCAAGGACGGGGCACACACACACACACACACACACACACACACACACACACACACACACACACACACACACACAAGCCACGCCTGCCTCCCTGGAAAAAGGAGGAAAAAACTAAGTTTTTTGGAGGGAAAACGCACGGGAGCCGAAAAGGGGGCCGGCCTGCTTGCCGAGAGAGTCGAGGCGCGGGAAAGTGCACGGAGGGAGCACGGGAACGGGGAGGGGGAGAGAGAGAGACACAGAGACACACAGATGGACGAGAGACGAGACCGGAGAGGAAGGAGCTCCGGTCCACCTCGCTTGCTTGCTAGCTACGTCTGTCTTTTCACCGCTGAGAGAAGGTAGTGCACCGTTCCCGGAGGCGCTGCAATACCGGGCCGATGCGTGGAGAGGACGGAGCAAGCTCCTGATCCAGCTCCCTGTTCCAAAAATCCGTTTAATATGTGGTCCCCCGATGGGGGACGTATCAGATATTAAACTGATAAGAACAGATTTTTTTTTTTTTTTTTTTTTTTATTGCAAAATACAAAGGTCATAAATCAAAACTCATTATAACCAAAAAAACCCCAAATATCATACCCAACTCTCAAATCCATTATCACATTCACATAAATTCCAACCAAAGTTACAAGTACCACGTACTGAATTCTAATAAACATAAAACAATACATACCCAACCCAGGATAACATACCCGTACAACAAGTCATGGTAACATAACATACTGAAAACTTGTCACAAACCAAACATTGTCTTTTTGCAAACAAAACATTACTATTCAAACTTAAAACCCAAAATCCCAACCCTATACCTCTTACACGTTTTAACCTGCCCAAACCTTCATCCCCACAACCCACACAATCTCATTTCCATAATCCCACCCTTTATGCAAATCACCTCTTCCTCACTCTTATTCCTCTACGCTATCCTTCTCCACTCGCTTCTCTTTCTTCCAATCTGCCCACCACACCTTTCCCATTCTCTACAACTTTCTTCCTCCGCTTCTTTACTACCACAACATCCCCACTCAACTCCGCCGTTGCGTCTATCTTTACCGTCTCAGCATACTGACCACTCTCACTCGCATTATTTTTCCTTTGCTCCCCATTCTCCCTTATTTCCGTACACACTTCCTTCCCCTGTCCATCCCTCTCGATCCCCTTACTCGAACAAAAACGTGACACATGTCCCACCCCATCACACTTAAAACACCTTTTTTCCTGCACACAGTCTTTCACCACATGTCCCATCTCCCCACACCGTTTGCAGTGCGCTGACGTGCACTGCGCAGCAAAATGTCCCCTTCCACCACACGCTCTGCATTCCAAGGGTTGCCCGGAGTACACCAGGTAACCCCTGTGTGACCCGATCATGAAGAAAGCCGGGGGATGTATCACCCCCTCCTCCGCTGTCTTCCCCAATCTCAGTCTCATCAAATATGTCCGTTTCCCGGACCACACACCATCCTTGTCCAGCTCTTTCTTCCCAGCTCCTTGCAAGTCCACAAACCGGTTCAAGAAGAAGACTAAGTCTTCCTCAGGCATAAACGGGTCTGAAAAAAACACTGTCATGACTTTCAAGTCCCCAGCAAACATCGGTTCCACACGGAACATACTCACTGGGAACTCCTCTTTCAGTCCCTGCACCTTCCGCCACACGTCGAAACACAACACATCCGATGCCAGAGTCACCTCAAAGATTCCGCACTTGCAGAAGTCCTGCAGGCAGAAAACATCAGCCAGACGAACTCCCAAGCATTTTACCAAAACCAAATACTTAAAGCTTTCTCTGTCCCAGGTCGTCGGTCCATCCAGGCTCCTCAGCGAGAAACGGAGGGAGTCCTTCCGCTGCTCGTTCCTCGCCCAAGGGTACCCAGCCATCGCTCCAGCCTCTGCGTCGTCGCTCTTTCCGGAAACCTCCAGGCAAGCAAAACCTCCGCCCTTCAACGCCGTCCAGCCCAGCAAACTTCCTCGCCACCGTCGTTCCTCCTTCTCGTCTCCCCGATCCTTCCAGCTCCAAACTCCACGATCCTCGAACCAGTCGTCTCCGTCACAGCATTCCTCCCGTCGCCTTCCCGACCCCCTGGACTAAGATCTATGAGAACTGCGGTCAAGCCACTTGAACTCTGATCTTAGCCAAAAGGCCGAGAAGCGATGCCCGACGCCGGCCTTGGGCGGGCGCGCGGGCGTCCGGCTGGCGCGCAGCGGCGCAGGCCGACGCCTCTGGAGCCCGGTCCGCACGCGGCTGCCGGCCGCCCGGACTCCGCTCTCCCCCTCTCTTGCCTGCCTGCTTGCTCGCCTGCCTGCCCGCCAGTCCCGGGCGGGGGCCCTGCTCTTTGATCTCCTGTCAACGGCCCGACAACGACCGCAGCCGCGGGGGGCGCCAGCCGGCCGGCCTCCTTAGCTTAGGCCCCTCCCACCAGCAGCAGCCGTGCCGAGTGAGCTGCAAGCGAAAGCGGACCGTCGGCACCTGCGGGCAGAGGCAAGGGGCAGCGCTCTCTCGGGAGGGACGGGGACACACACACACCTGCCTGCCTGCCGAAAAAAAGAAAGAAAAGGTGTATATACTAAGTTTTTTGGAGGGAAAACGGCCGGCTGTCGAAAGGGGCCCGCCTGCAAGGACGGGGACACACACACACACACACACACACACACACACACACACACACACACACACACACACACACACACACACAAGCCACGCCTGCCTCCCTGGAAAAAGGAGGAAAAAACTAAGTTTTTTGGAGGGAAAACGCACGGGAGCCGAAAAGGGGGCCGGCCTGCTTGCCGAGAGAGTCGAGGCGCGGGAAAGTGCACGGAGGGAGCACGGGAACGGGGAGGGGGAGAGAGAGAGACACAGAGACACACAGATGGACGAGAGACGAGACCGGAGAGGAAGGAGCTCCGGTCCACCTCGCTTGCTTGCTAGCTACGTCTGTCTTTTCACCGCTGAGAGAAGGTAGTGCACCGTTCCCGGAGGCGCTGCAATACCGGGCCGATGCGTGGAGAGGACGGAGCAAGCTCCTGATCCAGCTCCCTGTTCCAAAAATCCGTTTAATATGTGGTCCCCCGATGGGGGACGTATCAGATATTAAACTGATAAGAACAGATTTTTTTTTTTTTTTATTACAAAAGTACAAAAAACAACAGAACAATGTACAGAACAAATCAAGACCCCAACAGAAATAAACCCTTCCATCTCTCCTTGGCTGCAGCGAAACCCCACCTTGTAATGTCCCATTTCACCCTTCTGGTTATGTCAAACACAACTTTCCAAATAATAGAATTTGCGGTAACCTCCCTCCCATGTTCAACAAGCTCTTTCCGAGATGCCCAAATTTGAAACTTAACCAAACTAATCACTAACAAAAGCAAAAAATTACAATTCCATTTTCTCGGCTTCGACACCCCCTTCATGACTGCCGTGCTTGTTGGCTTGAAGGTATCTAGAACCCGGGCCCCCAACCATTCACACCGTCCCCACACTTCCTGTGCAAACCGGCACTCCCAAAAAACATGCAGGACTGTTTCTGTTTCTGTACAGCTGGAGCGAGGACACTTGTCTTGTCTGGTCAGGCCATGGCTGTGCAGGATCTCCCTCACTGGCAGGCGATTCCAGACGACCATCCAGTTAAGATCTTTGAGCCTGTTATCGAGGCCTGCGGGCTGGATTTGTCTCCATGCTTCCTCGGTAACCCCGACCACTGCCGAATTCCCCTTCTCCGTTGCCAACCTGTGAAGGGCCTTGTGATCTAACAACATTTGTCCCTCCCTGGCCTCTGGATGTTCCCTAATCCATTTGACTGCATGCGCGTAGTGTGCGGGCAGTCGCTCTGCCTTAGGTGTTGTGTTAGACCATGGTACTAAATGTCTAATTGATGCCGCGAACCAGAGCCTCATGAAATGTACACAAGGGTGGTCCGGGTCACTACACAGTGTTTTACACAGTCCTGCCACAAAGAGGGCATCCAGCTTAGCTGGCAGGTTGGGAACTGCCCTTCCGCCCTCTGCTATAGGCCTATACATATCCACGCGAGCAACATATTCATATCTCCCGCCCCATA
This sequence comes from Atractosteus spatula, assembly GCF_055471065.1. NCBI lineage: Eukaryota > Metazoa > Chordata > Actinopteri > Semionotiformes > Lepisosteidae > Atractosteus > Atractosteus spatula. The sequence continues at coordinate 102,422 of NW_028296901.1, read as the reverse complement.
TGAAGCGGAAGACAGCTCGCACCAAGTCCTGCCGAAGGCGAACTGGTAGTGGGAATACCCCTGCCAGGTGAAGTAACAGGGGTAACACGTCCACCTTAATGACCAGGACCTTTCCTGTATAGGAAAGAGACCTGGTCTGCCACAATCCTAATTTCTGATTCACCTTCGACAGTCTGTTCTCCCAATTGGCCGTAGCCGAGTCACCCGTGTGGAAATGAACCCCCAGAATCTTTAAGGGACCCGTTTCTAGAGGGAGGTCGCCGACTACATCTCGCCTGTCCTTCCAGTTCCCAAAGTATTTCACCGCGCACTTGGTCCTGTTTAAATAGGACCCCGTGCCGGCGGCCAGTTCTTCCAGGATCTGTAATACTCTGTATAAACTCCTGTCCGTGGTCAAGAACAGTGAGATGTCGTCGGCGTAGGCTGCGACCTTCACTTGTTCGCCCTTGCTGCCTGGGACTGTTACTCCCTCAATGAGGGGATCTGTGCGGATGGCGTGTAAGAGGGGCTCGGTGTACAAGACGTACAACAGGGGAGACAGGGGGCACCCCTGCCTCACTCCGCGGCCGACCGGTACCCCGGGGCCCAGATTCCCGTTCACGCGCACCCTCGTTACAACGCCGTTATACAAGATCTGAATCCACCTCACAAACCCCTCACTCACTCCCAGACTCCTCAGCACTTCCCATAGGAAGGCGTGGTGGACCCTGTCGAAAGCCTTACTTTGGTCGAGGCTTACCAGCATAAATTCCAGCCCTCGGTCCTCTACCCAGGCTATCGTGTCCCTGACGAGGTGGAGATTCCACGATATTCTTCGGCCGGCAACACTGGACGTTTGGTCTCTACAGACCAGATCTGGCATAACCTTCCTCAGCCTCATGCCCAGTGCTCTGGCGAGGATCTTATAATCGGTACAGAGCAACTGGATCGGCCTCCAGTTTTCCAGATCCGCCTTGTCACCTTTCTTATGGATTAGGGACAGCACCCCGGTCTTCATTGTGGTCCCTAGTTCTCCAACCTGCAAAATTTCCTCGTAAACAACCATGAGCATAGGCCATAACTGATCCCAAAACACAACAAAGAAGTCTATGGGCAAACCATCAATGCCAGGGGCGGTTCCCCTTCGTAAGCCGGCCATAGCCTCCTTCAGTTCTTGGGCCGTCAGAACCCCGTCCAGACCTTGAGCAAACTTGGCTCTTCCCTCAATGCCCTTCAACCAGACCTTCCATCGGCTCGAGTCCACTGATGTCTCCGCGAACAAAGACCTGTAGAAGTCGGAAGCGCACTCCACCATTTCAGGTACGTCTGAGGTCACCGAACCATCAGCCCGGCGCAACGCTTCGAAACAGGTCTTAGACTGTCGCGCGCGAACCGAGCCGAAGAAGCGGGATGAGCATTTTTCATCGGCCTCAATAAGTTCACCCTTCAGTCTGAACAGGAAGTCTTTGGCCCGTGCAACCCAGATTTCTTGAAGACTGTGCTTGATTTCTGCAGCCCTCTTTGCATTAAAGGTGCCGCCCCTGTTGAAGGCCACGTACAGGCCTTCTAGTTCTTTTTGTAGCACTTCTAAGGCCTCTCTACCCTTAGACTTCTTCTGTCGGCTATAGCTCATGGAAGCCCGAGCTATGGCCTTTTTACAGGCCTCCCACCAGTGCACGGCCGACGGGAAACTCCACCTGTTCCTTTGGAAACGCTCCAAGACACTCCCTATCCGGGCACGATATTCGGCCTCGGACAGGATTTGGGTATTAAGTTTCCAATTACTTGGTCTGAAGCGGGAGCCGCCAAGAGACACGGTAGCCGATAACACCAGATGGTCTGAGTACCAAACAGGAACCACCTGCCTCGACCGTGTCACCCCCTTTAGGGTGGTGAATATGTAATCGAGTCGCCTGAAGGAGTCCCGCCCATTGCTCCAAGTGTACGCCTTGGAGGCCGGCCCCGCTCCTTCGAAACAGTCCTGCAGTTTGAAGTCCTTAATTAAACCTTTCAGCCCACGCACACCCGATCCTCGCACATCACTCGCGTCAACATTAAAATCCCCTCCTATTATTACCTGCCTGTTGGTAAATAAAAGCGGCTCGAGATCTTTAATAAAGCCCGCCTGTAATCGTCTTTCTGCGGGCCCATATACTGCTATAAGCCTAAGTTTTATTCCCTCCCACACCCCATCTACCGCCAGAATCCGACCAGGAACCACCGAGTCGACCTCGCTTGCTCTGAAGTTTGGGGTGCCGCAGAGTATCCCCACTCCTGAGGAGTGCACGCCCCCCACGCTCCACCAGGAGTCGCCATCTGACCAGTCCTTCTGGAAGTCCGAGACGTCTTTCCTTGAACTCAGGTGGGCCTCCTGCACAAAATAAAAGCTACAACAACGTTCGGACAGGTCTTTAAAAACGCTGGTTCTTTTGATTTTATTTTTCAGACCCCTGGCATTTACGGTGCAGAGTGTGCACTCCATGCAGGTCGGGGAGGATGTTTTACCAACTCCGGGCCAGTCGGGTAACCTGGGAATTTTGCCGTCTTGAGTCGATCTACTGTGGGAACCTCATCAGATCTGGACTTCCCAAAGGGCTATCCCCCACCGACATCACGAAGTGCGGGGGTGTCGCTGGGGAGTCAAGGCCGAGGAGGAGGTCCGTTTCGGAGCGGGCTACCCCGCCACATGGCAGGGACCCGCTTTCCTCTGAACTGCTCGACTCGTCGTGTTCTTGCCCTCCGACTTCGCCAATCGCCGCAACCCCGACCGCTGGGCCTAGAGGTTGCGCGACCAGAACAGGGGCTTCACCAGCCCCACCTTCTTCTTCCCCTCCTTTTTCTTCCCTGTCTGCTTCTTCCTCCATCCGAGACTCTTCCTGTTCCTCTTCTTCTTCCTCTCCTTCGCTGCTTGATTCTCCAGTGTCCTCGTTTATCTCCTCACTTTCGCTTTCTGACTCCTCCTCTGCTTCTCCGTTCACTCCTAGAGCTTCCCCTCCCTCAGGTTCCCGGTCTGGCTGGATCTCGTCTTCGCCCTCCATAGCGGCCTCGTACTCATCTTCAGAAGGTACGTTCATTTCCCCCTCAGAAGATTGGGAAATTTCCTTGGTCCGTTTCTCGTCCCTCCCTGCGCCGTCCTCATCTGAAACCTCCAGGTGTCTTCTCTTCTTCTTCTTTTTCCTTCCCACAGTAGTCCAGTCATTGTCCGGAGAACCCTCTGCTGGAATTGTCCTCACCTCCTCTGCCGGATCCTGTGCTCCGGGCATCAGCCCGGGGATTGACTCCCGCCTTGATGCTGTATCCAGCGCGCTCCGTCTGTCGTCCCGGTGAGTACTTGGTTCTCCAGGCTGTGCGGATTTGCCGGACACCACCGACGCAAAGCTGCGGGTTTTGACGGGGCATGCCCTGTACAAGTGCCCCGGCTCTCCGCACAAGTTACACAGCTGCTGGAAGCTGCAAGCAGTAGCCACGTGTCCCGTGCGACCACACCGTCTGCAGACCTCAGTACTGCATTCCGCCGCAAGATGCCCCTCTTGTCCGCACCTTCGACACGTCTGCGGCTGACCGGAATACATGAGGTAACCCCTGTTAGGTCCGATGGTGAAGTTGGCTGGGGGGTACAACACACCTCCTGGTGTTGTTGGGCTTTGCCGCAACCTCACCAGGTACCTCCTCTTAAAGGTCCAGATCCTCTCTTCGTCCACCACCTTCTGGCCGCCTCCCTGGACGTCAACAAATCTGCGGAGGAAGGTAACAATATCGGGCTCCGGTACATGAGGATTATACATGTGAACGATCAAGGAACGTAATTCTCGTGCGAATAGGGGTTCGATGTAAAACTTTGCCAATGGTTCTTCATCCTTCTTCCTTTCAGCCTCATTCCACATCCTAGAGCATTCTTCATCGGAGGTAAGCGTCACATCAAAGGTAAACTTAGACTGGAAATCTTGGACTCCTAGAATGTTTTTCCACTCAACTTGAAGTGCCTGAAACAAGATCTTCCTTTCAAAGTGTCCTCTGTTCATCCATTCAACATGCTCTTCCGCACTCTTCAAAACAAAGCGCACCGTGCGGCTCATCTGTCCCTCACGGGACAGAGGCCGCCCGGCCGCCGAGTAAGAAGGCAACTCACCCGGAGTCACCGTTGTCGCCATCCGGAAGTCCCACCTTCGCCCCCTGAGCGCAACCCAGAGCGGCTCCGGTGGAGCCTCAGATCTTCCTGGATGCTGCTGTCTTCAACGGGATTCCTCTTCTCGCCGCCTCCTTCTGGGAAAGGTTGTTCTTTCCGGTAAGGTTTTCCGCCCTCTTCTTCCTCCGCCTTTCTCGTCTTTTGGGAAGCCCTCTGACCGCGGTCAAGCCACGTATCAGACGATCTTGGCCAAAAGGCCGAGAAGCGATGCCCGACGCCGGCCTTGGGCGGGCGCGCGGGCGTCCGGCTGGCGCGCAGCGGCGCAGGCCGACGCCTCTGGAGCCCGGTCCGCACGCGGCTGCCGGCCGCCCGGACTCCGCTCTCCCCCTCTCTTGCCTGCCTGCTTGCTCGCCTGCCTGCCCGCCAGTCCCGGGCGGGGGCCCTGCTCTTTGATCTCCTGTCAACGGCCCGACAACGACCGCAGCCGCGGGGGGCGCCAGCCGGCCGGCCTCCTTAGCTTAGGCCCCTCCCACCAGCAGCAGCCGTGCCGAGTGAGCTGCAAGCGAAAGCGGACCGTCGGCACCTGCGGGCAGAGGCAAGGGGCAGCGCTCTCTCGGGAGGGACGGGGACACACACACACCTGCCTGCCTGCCGAAAAAAAGAAAGAAAAGGTGTATATACTAAGTTTTTTGGAGGGAAAACGGCCGGCTGTCGAAAGGGGCCCGCCTGCAAGGACGGGGACACACACACACACACACACACACACACACACACACACACACACACACACACACACACACACACACACAAGCCACGCCTGCCTCCCTGGAAAAAGGAGGAAAAAACTAAGTTTTTTGGAGGGAAAACGCACGGGAGCCGAAAAGGGGGCCGGCCTGCTTGCCGAGAGAGTCGAGGCGCGGGAAAGTGCACGGAGGGAGCACGGGAACGGGGAGGGGGAGAGAGAGAGACACAGAGACACACAGATGGACGAGAGACGAGACCGGAGAGGAAGGAGCTCCGGTCCACCTCGCTTGCTTGCTAGCTACGTCTGTCTTTTCACCGCTGAGAGAAGGTAGTGCACCGTTCCCGGAGGCGCTGCAATACCGGGCCGATGCGTGGAGAGGACGGAGCAAGCTCCTGATCCAGCTCCCTGTTCCAAAAATCCGTTTAATATGTGGTCCCCCGATGGGGGACGTATCAGATATTAAACTGATAAGAACAGATTTTTTTTTTTTTTTTTTTATTAGAAAAATACAAAAGATACAATACAATACATCAAAAACACTGTTACCTACAACTCAAACCAGCCTAACGATTCCCCAAAAAAACTAAACCCTTCCACCGTTCTTTCGCTGCTGCAAATCCCCACCGTGATATATCCCACTTTACCCTTCTCCCAATATCGTGCTGGACTTTCCAGATTATTATGTCTGATGTATCCCCCTTCCCGTGCTCTACTAAATCTTTCCGTGAGACCCACAAAAACCATTTAACTAAGCTAATGACAAGCCACAAGAGGAACTCACGGTTCCACTTACGTGGTCCCGGAATTCCTTTTATTACAGTCTGGCTTGTCAGGTTGAAGCTCACCCACACTCTCGCCAGCAACCACTCACTCCGCTCCCATACCTTCTGTGCGAAATTGCACCCCCAGAAAACGTGCATGACTGTCTCAGCCTCCGAGCAGTCCGGGCGCGGGCACCGGTTTTGTCTCGAAAGGCCATGACTATGCAGTGTTTCCCGGACCGGCATGCGATTCCACCTGGCCAGCCAATTGAGGTCTTTTAGCCTGTTGTCAAGGCCAGCAGGCTGGATTTGCCGCCAGCCTTCTTCCGAGACCCCAACCACGGCCGGGCTGGTCTTTGCGACCACTGTCCTGTATAAGGCCTTGTGGTCCAAAGACGCCTGCCCTTCCCTGGCTGCAGGGTGTTTCTTCAGCCACTTTACCGCGTGCTTGTAGTGCGGGGGCAGCCTTTCGGCCTTGGGCGTCCGGTTGGACCAGACCACGAGATGCCTCATCATTACAGATAACCACAGCTTCACGTAATATACGCACAGGTGGTCGGGGTCCTCATGGAGGATCTTACACAGGCCGGACACAAACAGGGTGTCCAGTTTGGCCGGCAAATCTGGAACGGCCCTTCCCCCTTCCTCTACCGGTCTACACATGTGCGCTCGGGCGATGTACTCGTAGCCCGCGCCCCAGATGAACTGGAAGACTGCTCTAACGAGATCCCTCCTCATGCAGGCAGGCAAGGGGAACACCCCGGCCAGGTGCACTAGCAAAGGCAGGATGTCCACCTTAATTACCAGGACCTTCCCCGTGTGGGAAAGTGTCCTGTCCTGCCACATGCCCAGCCTCTGATTTACCCGTCGTAACTTGTCTTCCCAATTCAGTCTGGCGGAATCGCCCGAGTGAAATCGGATGCCCAAGATCTTTAATGGGCCCGGCTCCAGGGGAAGGCCCGCGACCTCATCTCTCCTGTCCTTCCACTTGCCAAAATACTTGATGGCACACTTGTCCCTGTTTAAACAGGACCCGGTGCCGGCTGAGAGGTCCTCCATCAGCTCAAGTACTCGGTACATACTCCTTTCGGACGTGAGAAACAGAGAGATGTCGTCGGCATACGCCGCGACTTTTACCTGCTCACCCCCACTGCCTGGGACTACCACGCCCTCAATCAGGGGGTCCTGGCGAATTGCAAGGAGGAGGGGCTCGGTGTACAGGACGTACAGAAGGGGAGACAGTGGGCAACCCTGCCTCACCCCCCGACCGACCGGCACACCCGCTCCCAGCCTCCCATTTATGCACACTCGAGACACAGCCCCGTTGTACAAAGTCCTAATCCACCTGATGAAGACGTGGCTCACGCCCAGCCGAGCCAGCACCTCCCAGAGAAAGGCATGATGGACTCTATCGAAGGCCTTACTCTGGTCTAGGCTGACCAGCATGAGCTCTAGGTTCCGGTCTTCCACCCAGGCTACCGTATCTCTGATGAGGTGAAGGTTCCAAGCTATTTTCCGGCCCTCTACACTACAGGTCTGGTCCTTACAGACTAGATCTGGCATAACCTTCCTCAGCCTCCTCCCCAGCACTCTTGCCAAGATCTTATAATCGGTGCAGAGCAACTGGATCGGCCTCCAGTTTTCCAGATCCGTCTTATCACCCTTTTTGAAGATAAGAGACATCACTCCTACCTTCATGGATGTTCCCATTTCTCCGACCCGCAGTATTTCTCCGAAGACCTCCATGAGCATAGGCTGTAGAATATCCCACAAGGCAACATAGAAGTCTATGGGCAGGCCGTCGACGCCGGGGGCGGTTCCCCTGCGCAGCCCGGCCATTGCTTCCTTCACTTCCGCGGCCGTCAGATCCTCGTCCAGGCTCAGGGGAACCATGGCTCGCCCATCTAGGCCCGCCAGCCACCTCTCCCAACGGCCCGTGTCCACGGGTTTTTCCGCAAACAAGGACCTATAAAACTCCGAGGCGCACTCCTCCATCTCTAGCCCATCCTGCGTTACTGAGCCGTCTGCCCTGCGTAGCGCCTCGAAGCTGGTCCTTGCCTGCCGCGCACGGACCGCGCCAAAGAAGTGGGACGAGCACTTCTCTTGCTTTTCTATTAGTTCACCCTTGAGCCTGAACAGGAAATCCCTGGCTCGCGAGGACCAGATCTCGCTCAAAGCGTGCCGAATTTCCGTGGCTTTTACTGCGTCAAAGGAACCACCCTCATTAAACGCCACGTATAGGGCTTCTAACTTTTTTTGCAAGTTAGCTAGCATCACCTTGCCCACAGACCTCCTGTGCCTGCAGTAGCTCACGGAGGCCCTGGCGATGGCCTTTTTACAGGCCTCCCACCAGAGGACCGCCGTTGGAAACCTCCACCGTTTCCTCTGGAAGCTGCGCAGCAGGTCTGCTATCTGAGTTAGATATTTCTCCTCAGACAAGACCTGAGTGTTCAGCTTCCAGTGCTGAACTCTGGGTCGGAAACCATCAGAGATCACAGTAGCCGACAGTAGGAGGTGGTCAGAAAACCACACTGGAACCACCTGCCTGACCCGGGTCACCCCCTTTAGGGTGGTGAATACGTAATCTAACCTTCGGAATAACCCACGCCCGTTGCTCCAGGTGTAAGCTTTGGAGGCCAGGCCGGAACTCTCAAAACAGTCATGCAGTTTGAACTGTCGTACGATCTCACGCAGGCCGCGCACTCCAGAGCCACTCGCATCCCCGAGATCGATGTTAAAATCTCCTCCCATCAACACCACCCTATTTGAATAGAGGAGTGGCTCCAACTCTCTCAAGAAGGCCCCCTGGAGGCGCCTATCGGCTGGCGCATATACACCAATCACACGCACACGCATACACTCCCACACACCATCCACTACCAAAAGCCTCCCAGGAATCACTGAAACAACCTCGCTAGGCGAGAAATTAGGAGTCCCGCAGAGGATTCCCACCCCTGAGGAATGGAGACCCCCCACGCTCCACCAAGAGTCCCCAGTACGCCAGTCCTTCTTGAACTCAGACACATCTCTCTCCGATCCGAGGTGGGCTTCTTGCAGGAAGCAGAAAGAGAAGCGCCTCTCGGCCAGAAACTCAAAGACACTGAGACGCTTGATTTTATCTCTGAGTCCCCTGGCGTTGATGGAGCAGAGGGTGCACTCCACCGCGGGGGGGGGGGGGGTTCCCATCTCTCTCGCTCAGAGGGGCTGCCTTCAGTATACTGGATGCTTGAAGCTTTCCAGGACATCCTCCGGCCCATCTCCACTTGGCGACGCCACGTCGCTAATAGATGTGATTGGAGAGAAGGTCGGAGGAGAGTTCTCCCCCGGGCCCGTTACCCCACTGGGAGGCAGTGAGGCGTCAGAGTCCGGGTCGGGGGATCTCTCAGGCTGCAGGCAAGGATCCAGGCCAATCGCCACGTCCCCGGGCGCTGCGTCCCCAGGGCGTGCGACAGAGTCGGGGGTGGTCGCTGACCCCCCGTCTTCACCGGTAGGCTGGGGGGGTTCTCTCACCTCCTCTACCCCTTCTTCTACCGGGCTTGGGTCTTTTGGAGGGCCGCTGTCCTCCACTTCAGCTGAGCTTCCCACCGACTCCGCCTCAGCATCTGAGTCTTCCTCCATTTCCTGACTCTCGTCTAGGTCCGAGACTCCTTCCTTTTGGGACTGCACCTCAGAATCGGTGAGGTCGTCGTCCGCCATTCCGGCCTCGTCTTCCGACGGGATGTCGATCTCTTTTTGTTTTTTCTCCACCACCCCTGGACTATCCTCATCGGAGGCGATTCTCTCCCTCTTCTTCTTCTTTTTTCCCCTCCTTCCTTGTACCGGCATCCAGGCGGGTCCTGCGGGGTCCTCTTCGCTGGCTTCCTTATTCGCCCCCTCCTCCGCCAGGACTTCAAAGAGGTTCTACATGACCGGTGGGGAACCCTGGTGCTCCGGAACCAAGTCCTGCGGCAGAGCATTGCTGTCAGCCTCCTGGGGGCCAGGGCCTTCATTCAGGTAGGTGTCGTCGCCGTCCCGCCTCCTTATCCTCGCCGATGGCCCGGCCTGATCCGCTCCTCTGTCTGCGACGACGGACGCGAAGGTCTTGATTTTCTTGGGACAAGCCCTGTACATGTGGCCTTGCTCCCCACATAGGTTGCACACCATGGCCTCACGGCAGGATGCTGCAACATGCCCGACCTGACCGCAGCGTCTACAAAGTTGTTCTGTGCAGTCCCCCACTAGATGACCTCCTTGACCACATTTCCGACAAGTTTTAGGCTGGCCGGAATAGCTCAGATATCCCCTATTTGGCCCGATGTAAAAGGAGGCTGGAGGGTGAAGCACCCCCCCAGGGGAGGTCCTGCTAGGCCGGAACCTCGCCATGAACCGTCTCTTAAAGGTCCAAATATCTTCCTCGTCCAAGACCTTCTTCCCCTCTCCTTGGATATCGAGGTACCGTCTCAGAAAGATGGCTATATCTGCCTCGGGCACATGGGGGTTGAACATATGCACAATTACAGGTCTCAGTTCCCGTGCAAACAGAGGTTCAACAATAAATTTTGCAAGAGGGTCAGTTTCCTTCAAGTCATTAGCTTTATTCCACACCCTCTGACACTCGTAATCCGTAGTTAGGGTGACATCGTAGGTATTCTTAACTTGAAAGTCCTGAACTCCAAGAATATTAATCTTCTTAATGTCTAGCACATCAAACAAGATCTTCCTCTCAAACTGACTTCTCACCATCCATTCCCCCGCATCTTCTTTCCTCTTTAGGACAAAGCGCACCGTGCACCTCATCTGTCCCTCACGGGACAGAGGGTGCACGGCCGCTGAAAAGGAAGCCCACTCACCCACCGCCGTCATCTGGGAGCCCCACCTTCACCCCCTGGGCTCAACCCAGGGCGATTCCAGTGGTGGCTCGTGAACCGGTCGCCGCGGTCTTCTCCCGATGACTCCTTCCAGGTAGGTAGTGCCTTCTTGAGGGGTCCTCCCGTGTCGATTCCGCCTTCTCTCCTCTGCCGCCCTTCTCGTCTCCTTTGGAAATCGTCCGGCCGCGGTCAGGCCACGCGCCTTCTGATCTTGGCCAAAAGGCCGAGAAGCGATGCCCGACGCCGGCCTTGGGCGGGCGCGCGGGCGTCCGGCTGGCGCGCAGCGGCGCAGGCCGACGCCTCTGGAGCCCGGTCCGCACGCGGCTGCCGGCCGCCCGGACTCCGCTCTCCCCCTCTCTTGCCTGCCTGCTTGCTCGCCTGCCTGCCCGCCAGTCCCGGGCGGGGGCCCTGCTCTTTGATCTCCTGTCAACGGCCCGACAACGACCGCAGCCGCGGGGGGCGCCAGCCGGCCGGCCTCCTTAGCTTAGGCCCCTCCCACCAGCAGCAGCCGTGCCGAGTGAGCTGCAAGCGAAAGCGGACCGTCGGCACCTGCGGGCAGAGGCAAGGGGCAGCGCTCTCTCGGGAGGGACGGGGACACACACACACCTGCCTGCCTGCCGAAAAAAAGAAAGAAAAGGTGTATATACTAAGTTTTTTGGAGGGAAAACGGCCGGCTGTCGAAAGGGGCCCGCCTGCAAGGACGGGGACACACACACACACACACACACACACACACACACACACACACACACACACACACACACACACACACACAAGCCACGCCTGCCTCCCTGGAAAAAGGAGGAAAAAACTAAGTTTTTTGGAGGGAAAACGCACGGGAGCCGAAAAGGGGGCCGGCCTGCTTGCCGAGAGAGTCGAGGCGCGGGAAAGTGCACGGAGGGAGCACGGGAACGGGGAGGGGGAGAGAGAGAGACACAGAGACACACAGATGGACGAGAGACGAGACCGGAGAGGAAGGAGCTCCGGTCCACCTCGCTTGCTTGCTAGCTACGTCTGTCTTTTCACCGCTGAGAGAAGGTAGTGCACCGTTCCCGGAGGCGCTGCAATACCGGGCCGATGCGTGGAGAGGACGGAGCAAGCTCCTGATCCAGCTCCCTGTTCCAAAAATCCGTTTAATATGTGGTCCCCCGATGGGGGACGTATCAGATATTAAACTGATAAGAACAGATTTTTTTTTTTTTTTTTTTTTATTAAAACAGTTCATGACATGTCATACACAATCAACAACACAAACTCATTGGTCACAGTAACAAAAAAAGGGGCATGTCAACCTAGGCCTGTAAACTAATCAAAAAACAAACCATCACTTTTACACAAAAAAGTCTTCTGTAAGGTAACATAAAACATTTCACAACAAACACAAAGACTAGATACATTCGTACTTAGTTTGGGTATTTCACAAACCTCCCACCCCTGTCTTCCTTTATTCTCATGTACACCCCATTTACATAACCCCGCCTCTTTATGCAAAACTGCCGTCCCTCCCCCAAAGGGTTCAATCTTACAGAAATCATTTTCATGAAGGCCAATAAATCATACCCACTCATTCTCGCACGGTAAGCTAAAGGCTATAAATTTCTCACTCACACATGGCTTATTATAAAAACAATCACAACCCATTCGCACCACACTCACTTCTTCTTTCCCTTACTTTAATTCCCTAAAACAAACAAATCTTTCCATCTTTCTTTGGCCGCATAGAAGCCCCACTTTCTTATATCCCACTTCACTCGGTTCCCTATATCGTTTCTCACTCTCCATACCACAGCATTCACTGGTCCATGCACTCCGTGTTTCACCAAGTTGTTCCTATCTTGCCACACATAGAGCTTCACTACGCTAATCAGCAGCCACACCAAAAATCTCTCGTTCCATTTCCTCACCCCAATCAAGCCTTTCATCACCATCTCATAACTTAATTTTTCTACTGAAAAAAAAGTTGGTGCCCACCCTGTGCACTCCCTCCACACCCTTTGTGTAAAGTCACATTCCCAGAACACATGTTTAACAGTTTCCTCTCTAGTACACTGTAGACGAGGACATTCTCTCTGTCTAGAGAGACCGTGCTTATTCAAGACCTCTCTTACTGGCAGTCTACCCCATACACACAACCAATTCAGGTCGCACATCCTGTTGTCCAGGGATTTGGGCTGGATGCGTGTCCAAGTTCCACGGGGCACTCCCATCACTGCTGGACTGTTGTCTTCTTTCAGTTTCTCATACATTGCCCGGTGGCTGAGTGAAGTTGAGCCTGCCTTCACTGTCTGGTGCTCTCTTAGCCAGTGTACTGCGTGCCGGTAGTGCCAGGGCAGTCGCTCTGCCTTCGGCGTGGTGTTTGTCCACTGCACCAGGTGTTTCATTGCAGAAGCGAACCACAGATGGACAAAGAACTTACATGGATGCGCCGGGTTGCCCTGCAGAACTTCGCACAGACTCGAGACAAAGGCGCAGTCGATCTTCAAAGGTAAGTCTGGGACCCCTCTTCCCCCTTCCTCCACTGACCTGTACATATCCGTGCGTCTGATGTATTCGTATTTTTGCCCCCACATGAAGGCAAAAACCGCACGCACTAGATCCCTCCGCAGTCTGGCCGGCATAGGGTAAACCACCGCCAGGTGGAAAAGCAGTGGCATTACCTCGGCCTTCAGAATCAACACTTTCCCTAGGAAGGACAAAGATCTTTGTTGCCACAATCCCAGTTTTGTGTTTACCTTTTTTATTTTCTCTTCCCAGTTTAGCCGGGCAGCGCCCTCGGCATGGAACAGGACGCCGAGGATCTTGGCTGGGGACTGCACCACTGAGAGCCCTCCGATGTCATCCTTCTTGTCCCTCCAGGTACCCCAGTACTTGATCGTACTCTTGCTTTTGTTCAATCTTGCCCCCGTGCCGGCCTCAAATTCCTGGGCTATACTGAGTACCTGGTACAGGCTCTCTTCTGAGCTCAAGAACAAGGTGATGTCGTCTGCATACGCGATGGCCTTCACCTGTCTCCCCTTGCTTCCTGGCACCGTGACGCCCCTCACTCCTTGATCTTCCCGGATCCGGTCCAAAAAGGGCTCTAAATACAGGATATACAACAGAGGGGACAGAGGGCACCCTTGTCGCACACCACAAGTGACGGGGATTCCTCCGCTTACCGCACCATTGATCCGCACTCTTGTTTCCACTGACCTGTACAGCGTTCTTATCCACTCGATGAACTTCGTACTCACTCCCATCTTTGCCAGTATCTCCCATAAGGCTGCGTGATGGACTCTATCAAACGCCTTGTTTTGGTCGAGACTAACTAGCATCAACGGGAGCTTTCTGTCGTCCACCCACTCCACCACGTCTCTCACGAACTGCAGGTTCCAGGAGATCTTCCTTCCTGCCACTGCACAGGTCTGGTCTTCGCTTACCAAGAGCGGCATGATGTCTCTTAGCCTCCTCACCAGGACCCTTGCGAGGATCTTATAGTCCGTACATAATAATTGGATGGGCCTCCAATTGTCCAACACAGACTTTTCACCTTTCTTTTTATATATCAAGGCCAAGACCCCGGTCTTCATTGAAGGCCCCATCTCCCCGATCTCTAAAATTTCGGTAAAGACCTCTAGTAAAAGGGGTTCCAGCTGTTCCCAAAAAACGTCATAAAAATCAGTGGGCAGTCCGTCCACACCGGGGGCAGTACCTTTGCGCAGACCTCTCATGGCCTCTCTTATTTCCCCCGCTGTTATTGGGGAGGTCAGACTCACGTCTTCCTGGATCTTATTTTGCACACCTGCCATCAGCCTGCTCCGCACTTCCCCGTCCACCTGCTTTTCTGCAAAGAGAGCTCCATAATAATTAGCGGCGCATTCCAACATTCCGGCAGTATCTTCTGCCACTTCCCCGTTTTCACTCACCAACTTCTCCATGCTGGTCTCTTCTTGCTGTGTTCTGACTGAGTTGAAAAACTGGGATGAGCACTGTTCTTCTCCATCTATCTGGGTGCCCCTTAGCCGGAACAGATATTCTTTGGCTTTCCGCTGCCATTTAGCCCGAAGCAGAGCTTTCACCCTGGTCACGGCCTCCACATTGAGGCCGCACCCCTGATTCGCTTCCGCATAGAGCCTTTCTAGCTCCCTTTGGAGGCTGGTCAGTTCTTCCCTCTCGCTCTGTCGTCGTGCTGCACAGTACTTTTGGGTGGTCTTAGCAATTATTCGCTTGCAGGTCTCCCACCACTCCGTCGCTGTCGCGAAGCCACCCCGCTCCCCTGCGAGGTGTCCAAGCAGGCGGATGGTACTGGCCTGATACTCTTTATCTTCCAATACAGTCCGGTTTAACCTCCAGTACCTCGTCTGAAAACCCACTCTCCCGGCTTTGAAAGTCACAGACAAACAAGCGTGGTCTGAAAACCACAGGGGTGTTATCACTTTTTCCCTTACCTCCAGGCTTAGATTGTGAAAGACGTAATCCAGACGCCTCCGTATCCCGCGGTTATTGTCCCAGGTGTGATGGTTTAAATCTTTAAAGGCATCTTTGAGTTTAAAACCGTTTATGATCTTCTCTAGTGCTCTTGTCCCTCCACCTTGTGTGTCCGCCAAGTCAGTGTTAAAATCACCAGCTAACACCACGCCTCTATTCGTAAAAAGTGTCGGTTCCAGGTCTTTCAGAAACTCACTTTGCATCCTCCTGTCTGCAGGGGCATACACTCCAATAACTCTCAAAGACAAATCCCTCCACCGCCCATCTACTACCAGTAGTCTTCCCGGGACTATTGCTCTGATGTCCTGAGGCGTAAAATCTCTCGTGCCGCTGAGAATACCAATTCCGGTGGAGTGGACTCCTCCTGCGCTCCACCAGGACCTTCCGCTACTCCACTCTTTCCGGAATTGCTCCATGTCTTTATGTCCCGCTAAATGTACCTCCTGCAATACACAAATATCATAACGCCGTGCCTTTATTTCTTCAAATACAGCTATTCTTTTTTTCTTGTTTTTCAGACCTCTTACGTTGATGGTGGCGACAGTGAGGGTCATGACGGATCGTTAGAGCCCTCACTGTCCATTCCTTCTTCCGAGGAACTGATTGACCCCAGGAGGCTGCCCGGCGCCGCCGGCACCAAGTACCCCCTCTCATCCACCTCTCCTACCTCCACCTCCATTCCCTCGACCCGGCCTGGCGTGTCAGGTAGGCACAAGGCGCACGGGCTGTCGTCCTCTCTCAACCCCGCCATCACGGAGAACTGGTTGTAGGACCCAGATGCCCGCACTGGCTGCCCAGGTGGCAAGGACCCCTCCATGTCCTCCGAATCTTCTTGTTCTTCCCGGCAAGGTTCCGGGTCCTCCTGACTGCCTTCCTCTCTTCCTTGATTGTCCTCCCTTTCTTCTATCACCTCAGCTCCTGTTCTTATTTTTGGCTTCTTGCCCTCAGATGAGGCTTGTTCCTCATTGTCCCCTCGAAGCCTTTTAACAATAGCCTTTTCTTTACTTGCCTCAGTGTCTTCCTCCTCCTGTTCATTCCCCAACTCTGTTTCTTGCTCTGTCTCCTTAGGATTCTGCGCCGGTTCCTCCAGCTGCCCTGCCGAGTGGACTTCTGCTGCTTCCACCCCGCCGCTGCTCTCCCGGGTTCCCAGGCCTTCCTCCGCCGTCTTCACACCCTCTCCTTCCGCAGGTAAGTTCACCCCTCGTCTCTTCCTCCTCTCCTTAGCCCGTCCGCGCACTCTGCCCCATCCAGGTTCTTCTTCCTCCTCCTCGTCCTCTACCTCGACAGCGTCCTCCAGCATACCTTTTTTTGCTGCAACATAAGTTAGGTCTCTCCATAGGCACTGCTTGTACCCATGGTCTTCAGCCCCACACAAAGAACATAGTTTACGGCGGCAATTTTTTTTCATATGCCCCCTTTCGTGGCATTGTGTACACTCTGTTGCATTGCAGTCCTTCTCTAAATGCCCAAAGTCGAAGCAGCGGCGACAAAAAGGGGGTTGGTCGCGGTAATACAGGTATCCCCGGCTCGAGCCCAGGGAGAACAGAGCTGGGGGGTGTGAGTACCCTCCTTCGTAGTTCGTATTAGCTTTTAAAGTGACCGTGTACTGGAATTTCCCGGTCCAATATCCAAACCTACCGTTGATTCTCCTTGGTCTCTCCACAGACTCGGTGTGGGCTTCTAAAAAGGCCGTAACATCATCCTCATCCACAAAAGGGTCATACATATGAACAATGACTGACCTGGTGTTATCTGTAGCCAATCCCAAAACCTCAAAGTCCTTCAGCCAATGGGTCTCCATCTTTGCCGCACACACCTCCGAAACCTTTTTATATGTTGCTTCATCTCGTAGTGACATGTCGAAATATCTTCCCGGTCGGTTTGACTGTATGCACTTAGCATCATAGGTTCCTACCTGTAAGGTCTTCATCACCACTTTTTCCACAAATTCGTCCCGTCCTGGCATCTCTCTCTCCAACTTCCAGCAAAACCGGATTGTCCATTTCACGCTTGGCCCTTTCCCCTGCGTTTCAGCAGGGCCCGTCGCCCCAGCCATCGCGAAGACGACCAGGGCCGGACACGCTGCTGCTCTTTGCTTTTCCGCTCCTGCTCCTCCGCTCCTTCCTCGGCTCTCTCCACAGAAAAAGGGTCCCGGATCTCCTCCCGGCTGTCCGCACTTCAGTCCTCAAGGTAGGTTTGGCCGCTCCGCTCTCCTCTCCGCTCCAGCCGCTCCTTCAGTCGCTCTTCCCGTCCCCGACGAAGTCTCACGAAGAGATCTTGGCCAAAAGGCCGAGAAGCGATGCCCGACGCCGGCCTTGGGCGGGCGCGCGGGCGTCCGGCTGGCGCGCAGCGGCGCAGGCCGACGCCTCTGGAGCCCGGTCCGCACGCGGCTGCCGGCCGCCCGGACTCCGCTCTCCCCCTCTCTTGCCTGCCTGCTTGCTCGCCTGCCTGCCCGCCAGTCCCGGGCGGGGGCCCTGCTCTTTGATCTCCTGTCAACGGCCCGACAACGACCGCAGCCGCGGGGGGCGCCAGCCGGCCGGCCTCCTTAGCTTAGGCCCCTCCCACCAGCAGCAGCCGTGCCGAGTGAGCTGCAAGCGAAAGCGGACCGTCGGCACCTGCGGGCAGAGGCAAGGGGCAGCGCTCTCTCGGGAGGGACGGGGACACACACACACCTGCCTGCCTGCCGAAAAAAAGAAAGAAAAGGTGTATATACTAAGTTTTTTGGAGGGAAAACGGCCGGCTGTCGAAAGGGGCCCGCCTGCAAGGACGGGGACACACACACACACACACACACACACACACACACACACACACACACACACACACACACACACACACAAGCCACGCCTGCCTCCCTGGAAAAAGGAGGAAAAAACTAAGTTTTTTGGAGGGAAAACGCACGGGAGCCGAAAAGGGGGCCGGCCTGCTTGCCGAGAGAGTCGAGGCGCGGGAAAGTGCACGGAGGGAGCACGGGAACGGGGAGGGGGAGAGAGAGAGACACAGAGACACACAGATGGACGAGAGACGAGACCGGAGAGGAAGGAGCTCCGGTCCACCTCGCTTGCTTGCTAGCTACGTCTGTCTTTTCACCGCTGAGAGAAGGTAGTGCACCGTTCCCGGAGGCGCTGCAATACCGGGCCGATGCGTGGAGAGGACGGAGCAAGCTCCTGATCCAGCTCCCTGTTCCAAAAATCCGTTTAATATGTGGTCCCCCGATGGGGGACGTATCAGATATTAAACTGATAAGAACAGATTTTTTTTTTTTAACAAAATTTATTTCACACACAGCAAATCAACACACCAACAGTACAACACTATACAGAAACAAAGGTCCACCTATTAGAATTCAAAAAGGCTTTTCCACTTCTCCCTGGCAGCAAAATAGCCATATTTCTGCACATCCCTCAAAACCCTCCCTCGCACCAACCCCTTTACCCTCCCTACTGCCCTCCCCACCGACCACTCGACATTCCTCTTGACTGTGTCTTCACGGGAGTCCCAAACCACCTGTTTAACTAGGCTTACAAGCAGCCAGCCCAGAAATCTTGTTGTCAATGAAACATTAGTGCACACGAACCCCCATCTTATAACATCAAATGACAAAACAAAAAGAGGACACAGTTGTAACAGTACATCTTGACATTCCCCCCATAGTCCCCGAACAAAAACACATTCCCAAAAAGTGTGCCGCACTGTTTCCTCTGCAGAACACCCCTCCCTTGGACAAGTTCTAGTTTTAGACAGCTTATGCCTATAAAGCACCTGCCGCACTGGCAATCTGTCATGGACGATCCTCCAGTTCAGATCCATCAAGCCGTGATCTAACCCCTTAGGCTGAACACGGGTCCACACCTCCGTCCGTATACCCAATACTACCGGAGTAACCTTCCGAGTCTCCATCACCAATGTATACAGTTTCCTATGGTCCTGGCAGACATCCTTGTCCCCAAAAGGAAACGTTTCTTTCCTCAACTCTCTCGCTCTCCTATAATGAGCGGGAGCTGACGCTGCATGCGGCCTCGCATTCGACCACCCATACACTGTCCTCATACACTCTTCAAACCACAGACACACAAAACTCTTGCACCGCCCCCCAGCACCTCCACCAAGAACCCTACACAACCCTGAAAAAAACACACAGTCTAGTTTGAGGGAGAAGTTGGGGACCCCCCTCCCACCTTCACTGACCTCCATATACATGATGTCCCTCCTGACGTATTCATATTTCCCTCCCCACATGAACTCAAAGACCATCCGTGTCAACAGTCTCCTAAAGGTCTTTGGCAATGGATATACATAAGCCAGATACATTAAAGCTGGCAAAACGTCGGCTTTCAAAACAATCACCTTCCCCAAGAAGGACAACCGCCGTGACTTCCACAACCCAAACTTCACCCTCACTCGTGCAAACACCAAGTTCCAATTAAGCAACTCGTTCCCTTTCTTTTGAAAAACTACCCCTAAAATCTTTACCCCATTCTCAGATTCTTGTAGCCCGCCCGGCACCGACCACACTGTACTCCACCCGCCACACCCCATTGCCACCGACTTCTGCACATTAAGCTTGGACCCAGAGGCAGCTGCAAACTGCCCGAACCTGTGCAGCGCTTGCCTCACACCACTCTCAGATGTCAAAAACAGTGTGGCGTCGTCTGCGTACTGCAGGATTTTAAGTACCTCACCTCCGCTCCCTGGTAGCCACAACCCATGCACCGCCGGGTCTGCCCTCAAGCAACATGCCAAAGCCTCTACAAACAGCACATACAACAAGGGGGACAGAGGGCACCCTTGCCTCACCCCAGAAGACTGCAAAAACCACTCCCCCCTATGCCCATTAACCACCACCCTGCTACCTACCTCTGTGTACAAAATCCTTAACCAACGCAAAAAAAAATCCCCAAACCCTAAATGTGCCAAAATCCTAAATAAAAACCCGTGATGAACTCTATCAAAAGCCTTCTCCTGATCCACGTTCACCAGCAACAAAGGGATCCTCTGAGCTTCCACCCATGCGATCACATCTCTGACCAGAACTAGGTTCCAAAAAATCGATCGCCCCGGGACTCCGCAGGTTTGGTCCGAATGTACCAAATCCGGCATCACAGTCCTCAAACGGCTCACGAGGACCTTAGCAACCAGCTTGTAATCCGTGGACAACAAGGTGATTGGTCTCCAGTTCTTTAAGTCCGTCATATCCCCCTTTTTAAACAAAAGCACTATCGAACCATCCCTCATAGTCCTACTCAACTTGCCATCCCTGTAGATCTCATTCAGGACAGCAAGGAGCTCTGGTCCCAGCAGATCCCAAAAGGCGGCATAGAACTCCCTAGGGAGCCCATCCACCCCTGGGACCTTCCCATCCTTGAGAGACTTTAGAGCACTTTCCAATTCCTCTAAAGTGAGGGGCTTCTCCAAGGTCTCCTTCACACTGCTAGACAACCGGTTTCTCAGAAAACTCAAGAAATAATTCCCCAGTCCTTCATCAACCACTTTCTCCTCAAACAGCTTGGAATAAAATTCTGTTGCACACTCCACCATCTCTGTGTTCGTATGCACCACATCACCGTCCCTAGTGCGCAATGCTTTAATCACTGTCCCCCTCTGTCTCACCCTCACCTGCTGAAAGAAGAAGGCAGAACACGTCTCATGCTGGTCAATATAATTCTGGCACCTACGTACCAAAAATCGCCGAGCTTTGTCTTCAAAAAGGGTTCTCAAACGGGCTGTTAAGGCCCTCAATAAACCGTGATCCATGGCTTGCCCTGCATTCTCCCTAGTATACAACATCTCGATCCTCTTCACAGCTTTCTCCACCTCTTTCATATCCTTCCTCCTAACACTTCTACAAAAATCCCCAACAAACACCCTGATCTTTCCTTTAACACATTCCCACCAATCAACCAAAGATGAAAAACAACCTTGCAACCCAACCCATTCCCTGAACCATGCCCGAAACTGCCTCCTGAAATTCTCATCCTGCAAAACTGTCACATCCATCCTCCACACATCTCTTCCGAAGCTCAACGTGCCGAGCTCCAACTCACACAGCACCCCATCGTGATCAGAGAACCACGATGGGCGCAAGACCATGCCCACCACCCGCACCCCCTGGGGCACAAACCAGTAATCTAATCGGCTCCTGACACCCCGCGAGTTCCTCCACGTACATCCCTGCTGGTTAGGGAAAAGACACCTATACGCGTCTTTCAGGCCAAACTCCCTCACTACCCTCCCCCAAAACTGTCCTGTAAAATCCACCTCACGCCCCTTATCCAAACACACATTAAAATCTCCCCCCAACAACACCACACGGTTTGTATAAAGCAGTGGCGTTATGGCTTCAAAACATTCCTTCCTCTCCTTAAGGTTCACTGGGGCATAAACATTGATTAACCGCAAGCACACGCCCATCCACTCCGCATCCACACACAGCACTCGGCCTGGCCACACAGACATTGCATCGCCCACCGCCCACCCCCTCCCATTAAACACCATCCCCACTCCCGACGAACGGACCCCACCCACACTCCATCTGGCTTCCCCCTCCTTCCATTCCTCAGAAAAAAACCCTATATCTCTCCTATCCTTTAAATGAACCTCCTGTAAGAATGCAACCGAAAAAACCACGGACTTCAAAGATATAAAAAACGCCGTCCTTTTCACCTTATCCTGCAACCCTCTCACATTTGCAGTAAAGGCAAAAAAACCCATTGTTGCATTATTAACTAAAATCCGCACTACTCAAAAATTCCTCTATATTAGCCGTGTCGTGTGTTGGACCCTCATAACTGCCTACGCTACTCGGAGAGCTAGCAGACCAGATATGACCTATCTGGCTTCCGCCCCACTCCCCCAACCTATCTTCTGTATTACCCCAACTCTCGCCCCCTACAGCTGGGGCCTCCATAGCAACACCTCCACCCTCACCCGCTTCCTCCCTTCCTATAACTTTCGTTATTGACCTGGGAGGCGAGAGCGACTCCCCTCCAGGCTTGTCCTTCTGTTTCCGCTTCCTTTTTTTCTTTTTCCCCACCACTGTTTCAAAGTCATCTCCCCCGCTTCCCTCTTCTGCTGTACTGTCACCATCACTCATCTCCATATCCTGCAGATCCCCAGAACCCACCCCCCCCCCCACCTCTCCCAAATCTCCCCTGTCCCCAGATTCCCCAGTGCCCTCTACCCTATCGCTCACCAAACCACTACCCCCCGCCCCATCCCCCTTATCTTCAGCTACTTCTCTCTCAACCTCACTCCTCTCTCCCCCCTCCACCGGTAACCCAGCTCCCTTATCTCTATCCTCCCCCACTGTAACCCCTTCCCCACCCCTTCTAAACCCGTCCCCCTCTTCCCTCGCCTTCCCCCTACCCTTTTTCTTTTTCTTGCCCCTCCCTGCGCCCCCTACCTTCCTAACTTCCTCCTCTGTACCACCCAATTCCATATCCCCACCTTCCTGCACTCCCTCCTCCTCCTCCTCGCTCGTCCCTTCGTCTTCCTGGAACCCTGCTAGTCCGGTGCGAAGAGCTATTACCCTCTCCGGCTGCCGTTCAAAACAATCTTTAAACAAATGTCCCGCCTCATTACACAAGGAGCACCTCGGCCTCTCCTCGCAATCCCTCACCTCGTGTCCCTCCTTCCCACACCTCCGACAAATCATCTTAGTGCAATTTGCCACCAAGTGACCCTCCCCCCCACATCTTCTACACAGTTTCGGTTGCCCTGCATAAAACAAATAACCCTGATTGGAACCCAAGAAAAAATTAGCCGGTGGATGCCTGAAACCATCCTTCGACGAATTGTCCGGCTGAAACCGGACTCTATACTGCCACCGACCCGTCCATACCCGCACCCCATCCCTCAACATCCACCCATCGTTCAAGATTTCCACATACCGACTCAGAAAAGCATAAATGTCCGTTTCCAACACAAAAGGGTTGTGCATGTGCACCGTCACCACTCTGTCCTCTTGTGCCCAAAGTCCCACCACTTCAAAGTTCTCCAATTGTCCAGCATCCTTTTTTTCTCTGGCCGCCCGAAACACATTCCAGTACATCGTTGCAGATTCAAAGGTCACATTGAAAAATCGCAGAGAGACATAACTCTGCACGCAAAACACATCCTTCAAATCCACGCTCAAAACTCGCATCAACACATGCCGGGAGAAGTCCTCTCTCCCCGGCATCAGGCCAACATCACCCAACCACCGGAACTGGATGGTGTTCTTCAGTCCAGGCCCTGCTGCAGGCTGACCCCTCCAGTTCCTAGCCTCCATGTCGCCGGCAAAAGAAAGTCACAAAAGCCCCGGGAAATCGCCTGGCTCCCCAGCACAGGGTAACCCCTGAGCTGAGGAGAACCCAGGCCGCGCTGCAAGGTGACGATCGCCTTCACCAGTCCTTGGAGACGCCCGATCCTTCCAAAAGAAAAAAGACTCCGACCCTCCTCCTGGCTCGTCTGTATCCCGGACTTCAAAAAAGGTTCCGCCGCGCCTTCTCTCCTCTTCCTCTTCTCCGCCGTCGCCCTTCTCGTCCCCCAGCCAAGTCCTCAAGCCGCGGGCCTGCCACGTACTTTTTGGATCTTGGCCAAAAGGCCGAGAAGCGATGCCCGACGCCGGCCTTGGGCGGGCGCGCGGGCGTCCGGCTGGCGCGCAGCGGCGCAGGCCGACGCCTCTGGAGCCCGGTCCGCACGCGGCTGCCGGCCGCCCGGACTCCGCTCTCCCCCTCTCTTGCCTGCCTGCTTGCTCGCCTGCCTGCCCGCCAGTCCCGGGCGGGGGCCCTGCTCTTTGATCTCCTGTCAACGGCCCGACAACGACCGCAGCCGCGGGGGGCGCCAGCCGGCCGGCCTCCTTAGCTTAGGCCCCTCCCACCAGCAGCAGCCGTGCCGAGTGAGCTGCAAGCGAAAGCGGACCGTCGGCACCTGCGGGCAGAGGCAAGGGGCAGCGCTCTCTCGGGAGGGACGGGGACACACACACACCTGCCTGCCTGCCGAAAAAAAGAAAGAAAAGGTGTATATACTAAGTTTTTTGGAGGGAAAACGGCCGGCTGTCGAAAGGGGCCCGCCTGCAAGGACGGGGACACACACACACACACACACACACACACACACACACACACACACACACACACACACACACACACACAAGCCACGCCTGCCTCCCTGGAAAAAGGAGGAAAAAACTAAGTTTTTTGGAGGGAAAACGCACGGGAGCCGAAAAGGGGGCCGGCCTGCTTGCCGAGAGAGTCGAGGCGCGGGAAAGTGCACGGAGGGAGCACGGGAACGGGGAGGGGGAGAGAGAGAGACACAGAGACACACAGATGGACGAGAGACGAGACCGGAGAGGAAGGAGCTCCGGTCCACCTCGCTTGCTTGCTAGCTACGTCTGTCTTTTCACCGCTGAGAGAAGGTAGTGCACCGTTCCCGGAGGCGCTGCAATACCGGGCCGATGCGTGGAGAGGACGGAGCAAGCTCCTGATCCAGCTCCCTGTTCCAAAAATCCGTTTAATATGTGGTCCCCCGATGGGGGACGTATCAGATATTAAACTGATAAGAACAGATTTTTTTTTTTTTTTTTTTTTTTTTTTTATTTGAAAAACAGTTCAATAAAGTTCATTATTTTCATATTCACATAATTCTCAACCAAATACAGAAGTACAATGTACCGAATTCTAATAAAACATAAAGAAATACAAACTCAACCCACAATAACGGACCCATACACCAATTCATGGTAACATAACATACTGAAAACTTGTCATAAACCAAACATCGTCAAACGTGTCATAAACCACACAAAATCATTACTGTTCAAACTTAAAACCCCAAAATCCAACCCTATACCTCTTACATGTTTTAACCTGCCAAAAACCTTTATCCCCACAACCCAAACAGGTCTCATTTCCATAATCCCACCCTTTATGCAAATCATCCCTTCCTCACTCTTATTCTTCTACACTATCCTTCTCCACTCGCTTCTCTTTCTTCCAATCTTCCCGCCACACCTTTTCCGTTCTCTACAATTTTCCTCCTCCGCCTCTTTATTACTACAACATTTCCGCTCAGCCTCTCCGTTGCATTTATCTTTACCGTCTCATCACACTGATCACTCTCACTCGCATTATGTTTCCTTTGCTCACCATTCTCCCTCACTTCCTTACACACTTCCTTAGCCCTATGCTCTCCACCGACACTCGTACCCCGAATGCTTTCCGCACCTTTCACCTCACTCTCACTCCTTACAACTCCACCTTCCACACTACTCCCACTATCCTGTCCTACAACACTCCCTTCCTCGCTCGACATTCCATTGCTCTCTGTCTTCTGGTCGATAATCCCAAACATTTCCCTTCTCTCCCCACAAGCCCTATAAACATGCCCATATTCCCCACAGAAAAAACATTGCACACAATCCTTTTCCGCGTGAGTCTGCAGTCCACATCGAGCACATCTCTTACATTTACACTCTCTCGCATAGTGTCCAAACTGCCAACACCTTCTGCATGTTATGGGCTGACCTGGATAAACCAGGGACCCCGTTTCGGACCCTATTCCAAAATACCCGGGCGGATGCGATAACCCGTCTGGGGAACGCACATCCCGAAACAAGCTTATCCAATAAGTCCTCTTGCCAGTCCAAACACCTTCCCAATCCTGTTCTTTCGTTCCCGTTCCATGTAAAATCCCGTACTTCTTCAAATAACCAGCAATATCTTCCTCTGACACGAAAGGATCCGGCACAAAAACTGTAACACGTTGCACATTGCCCGCAAACCAAGGTTCAAAACTGAAGAGGTTCAAAGGAGCCTCTTCTTTCCGTACTTGCATCTTCTCCCATAAATCATATACCAAAGTCTCGGAAACCAAAGTCACATCAAAAATACCCTTATCGCAAAAGTCCTGTAAACAAAACACATCCGACATCCGTACACCCAAACACTGCTTCAAAATCAAATTCTTAAACTCATCTCTCTTCCAGGTTCCGGGTTCTCCTCGTCCTCGGAGTAGGAAACGGATGGAGTTCTTCCTCCGCTCCTTCCTCGCTCCAAAAGGCCCAGCCATCGTTCCTGCCAACTCCAGCCAACGCTCTCAAACGCTCCTTCCAAAATCCTTCCAGGTAAATACCGCCGTCGTCACCGTCTCGTTCCTTCTCCGCACACCGATTCTCCTCGTCAGCACTGCATCAATCCTTGGCTCCACGCTCCACGACCCTGCTTCAGTTCATCCAGTCCATCCGGCCTCTCCTCGCCTTCCCGACCCCCTGGACTAAGACCTCGGAATTGCGGGCTTGCCGGCTTAAACCTTGATCTTAGCCAAAAGGCCGAGAAGCGATGCCCGACGCCGGCCTTGGGCGGGCGCGCGGGCGTCCGGCTGGCGCGCAGCGGCGCAGGCCGACGCCTCTGGAGCCCGGTCCGCACGCGGCTGCCGGCCGCCCGGACTCCGCTCTCCCCCTCTCTTGCCTGCCTGCTTGCTCGCCTGCCTGCCCGCCAGTCCCGGGCGGGGGCCCTGCTCTTTGATCTCCTGTCAACGGCCCGACAACGACCGCAGCCGCGGGGGGCGCCAGCCGGCCGGCCTCCTTAGCTTAGGCCCCTCCCACCAGCAGCAGCCGTGCCGAGTGAGCTGCAAGCGAAAGCGGACCGTCGGCACCTGCGGGCAGAGGCAAGGGGCAGCGCTCTCTCGGGAGGGACGGGGACACACACACACCTGCCTGCCTGCCGAAAAAAAGAAAGAAAAGGTGTATATACTAAGTTTTTTGGAGGGAAAACGGCCGGCTGTCGAAAGGGGCCCGCCTGCAAGGACGGGGACACACACACACACACACACACACACACACACACACACACACACACACACACACAAGCCACGCCTGCCTCCCTGGAAAAAGGAGGAAAAAACTAAGTTTTTTGGAGGGAAAACGCACGGGAGCCGAAAAGGGGGCCGGCCTGCTTGCCGAGAGAGTCGAGGCGCGGGAAAGTGCACGGAGGGAGCACGGGAACGGGGAGGGGGAGAGAGAGAGACACAGAGACACACAGATGGACGAGAGACGAGACCGGAGAGGAAGGAGCTCCGGTCCACCTCGCTTGCTTGCTAGCTACGTCTGTCTTTTCACCGCTGAGAGAAGGTAGTGCACCGTTCCCGGAGGCGCTGCAATACCGGGCCGATGCGTGGAGAGGACGGAGCAAGCTCCTGATCCAGCTCCCTGTTCCAAAAATCCGTTTAATATGTGGTCCCCCGATGGGGGACGTATCAGATATTAAACTGATAAGAACGGATACTACACTTGATCTTAGCCAAAAGGCCGAGAAGCGATGCCCGACGCCGGCCTTGGGCGGGCGCGCGGGCGTCCGGCTGGCGCGCAGCGGCGCAGGCCGACGCCTCTGGAGCCCGGTCCGCACGCGGCTGCCGGCCGCCCGGACTCCGCTCTCCCCCTCTCTTGCCTGCCTGCTTGCTCGCCTGCCTGCCCGCCAGTCCCGGGCGGGGGCCCTGCTCTTTGATCTCCTGTCAACGGCCCGACAACGACCGCAGCCGCGGGGGGCGCCAGCCGGCCGGCCTCCTTAGCTTAGGCCCCTCCCACCAGCAGCAGCCGTGCCGAGTGAGCTGCAAGCGAAAGCGGACCGTCGGCACCTGCGGGCAGAGGCAAGGGGCAGCGCTCTCTCGGGAGGGACGGGGACACACACACACCTGCCTGCCTGCCGAAAAAAAGAAAGAAAAGGTGTATATACTAAGTTTTTTGGAGGGAAAACGGCCGGCTGTCGAAAGGGGCCCGCCTGCAAGGACGGGGACACCACACACACACACACACACACACACACACACACACACACACACACACACACACACACACACACACACAAGCCACGCCTGCCTCCCTGGAAAAAGGAGGAAAAAACTAAGTTTTTTGGAGGGAAAACGCACGGGAGCCGAAAAGGGGGCCGGCCTGCTTGCCGAGAGAGTCGAGGCGCGGGAAAGTGCACGGAGGGAGCACGGGAACGGGGAGGGGGAGAGAGAGAGACACAGAGACACACAGATGGACGAGAGACGAGACCGGAGAGGAAGGAGCTCCGGTCCACCTCGCTTGCTTGCTAGCTACGTCTGTCTTTTCACCGCTGAGAGAAGGTAGTGCACCGTTCCCGGAGGCGCTGCAATACCGGGCCGATGCGTGGAGAGGACGGAGCAAGCTCCTGATCCAGCTCCCTGTTCCAAAAATCCGTTTAATATGTGGTCCCCCGATGGGGGACGTATCAGATATTAAACTGATAAGAACAGATACTACACTTGATCTTAGCCAAAAGGCCGAGAAGCGATGCCCGACGCCGGCCTTGGGCGGGCGCGCGGGCGTCCGGCTGGCGCGCAGCGGCGCAGGCCGACGCCTCTGGAGCCCGGTCCGCACGCGGCTGCCGGCCGCCCGGACTCCGCTCTCCCCCTCTCTTGCCTGCCTGCTTGCTCGCCTGCCTGCCCGCCAGTCCCGGGCGGGGGCCCTGCTCTTTGATCTCCTGTCAACGGCCCGACAACGACCGCAGCCGCGGGGGGCGCCAGCCGGCCGGCCTCCTTAGCTTAGGCCCCTCCCACCAGCAGCAGCCGTGCCGAGTGAGCTGCAAGCGAAAGCGGACCGTCGGCACCTGCGGGCAGAGGCAAGGGGCAGCGCTCTCTCGGGAGGGACGGGGACACACACACACCTGCCTGCCTGCCGAAAAAAAGAAAGAAAAGGTGTATATACTAAGTTTTTTGGAGGGAAAACGGCCGGCTGTCGAAAGGGGCCCGCCTGCAAGGACGGGGACACACACACACACACACACACACACACACACACACACACACACACACACACACACACACAAGCCACGCCTGCCTCCCTGGAAAAAGGAGGAAAAAACTAAGTTTTTTGGAGGGAAAACGCACGGGAGCCGAAAAGGGGGCCGGCCTGCTTGCCGAGAGAGTCGAGGCGCGGGAAAGTGCACGGAGGGAGCACGGGAACGGGGAGGGGGAGAGAGAGAGACACAGAGACACACAGATGGACGAGAGACGAGACCGGAGAGGAAGGAGCTCCGGTCCACCTCGCTTGCTTGCTAGCTACGTCTGTCTTTTCACCGCTGAGAGAAGGTAGTGCACCGTTCCCGGAGGCGCTGCAATACCGGGCCGATGCGTGGAGAGGACGGAGCAAGCTCCTGATCCAGCTCCCTGTTCCAAAAATCCGTTTAATATGTGGTCCCCCGATGGGGGACGTATCAGATATTAAACTGATAAGAACGGATACTACACTTGATCTTAGCCAAAAGGCCGAGAAGCGATGCCCGACGCCGGCCTTGGGCGGGCGCGCGGGCGTCCGGCTGGCGCGCAGCGGCGCAGGCCGACGCCTCTGGAGCCCGGTCCGCACGCGGCTGCCGGCCGCCCGGACTCCGCTCTCCCCCTCTCTTGCCTGCCTGCTTGCTCGCCTGCCTGCCCGCCAGTCCCGGGCGGGGGCCCTGCTCTTTGATCTCCTGTCAACGGCCCGACAACGACCGCAGCCGCGGGGGGCGCCAGCCGGCCGGCCTCCTTAGCTTAGGCCCCTCCCACCAGCAGCAGCCGTGCCGAGTGAGCTGCAAGCGAAAGCGGACCGTCGGCACCTGCGGGCAGAGGCAAGGGGCAGCGCTCTCTCGGGAGGGACGGGGACACACACACACCTGCCTGCCTGCCGAAAAAAAGAAAGAAAAGGTGTATATACTAAGTTTTTTGGAGGGAAAACGGCCGGCTGTCGAAAGGGGCCCGCCTGCAAGGACGGGGACACACACACACACACACACACACACACACACACACACACACACACACACACACACACACACACACACACCACGCCTGCCTCCCTGGAAAAAGGAGGAAAAAACTAAGTTTTTTGGAGGGAAAACGCACGGGAGCCGAAAAGGGGGCCGGCCTGCTTGCCGAGAGAGTCGAGGCGCGGGAAAGTGCACGGAGGGAGCACGGGAACGGGGAGGGGGAGAGAGAGAGACACAGAGACACACAGATGGACGAGAGACGAGACCGGAGAGGAAGGAGCTCCGGTCCACCTCGCTTGCTTGCTAGCTACGTCTGTCTTTTCACCGCTGAGAGAAGGTAGTGCACCGTTCCCGGAGGCGCTGCAATACCGGGCCGATGCGTGGAGAGGACGGAGCAAGCTCCTGATCCAGCTCCCTGTTCCAAAAATCCGTTTAATATGTGGTCCCCCGATGGGGGACGTATCAGATATTAAACTGATAAGAACAGATACTACACTTGATCTTAGCCAAAAGGCCGAGAAGCGATGCCCGACGCCGGCCTTGGGCGGGCGCGCGGGCGTCCGGCTGGCGCGCAGCGGCGCAGGCCGACGCCTCTGGAGCCCGGTCCGCACGCGGCTGCCGGCCGCCCGGACTCCGCTCTCCCCCTCTCTTGCCTGCCTGCTTGCTCGCCTGCCTGCCCGCCAGTCCCGGGCGGGGGCCCTGCTCTTTGATCTCCTGTCAACGGCCCGACAACGACCGCAGCCGCGGGGGGCGCCAGCCGGCCGGCCTCCTTAGCTTAGGCCCCTCCCACCAGCAGCAGCCGTGCCGAGTGAGCTGCAAGCGAAAGCGGACCGTCGGCACCTGCGGGCAGAGGCAAGGGGCAGCGCTCTCTCGGGAGGGACGGGGACACACACACACCTGCCTGCCTGCCGAAAAAAAGAAAGAAAAGGTGTATATACTAAGTTTTTTGGAGGGAAAACGGCCGGCTGTCGAAAGGGGCCCGCCTGCAAGGACGGGGACACACACACACACACACACACACACACACACACACACACACACACACACAAGCCACGCCTGCCTCCCTGGAAAAAGGAGGAAAAAACTAAGTTTTTTGGAGGGAAAACGCACGGGAGCCGAAAAGGGGGCCGGCCTGCTTGCCGAGAGAGTCGAGGCGCGGGAAAGTGCACGGAGGGAGCACGGGAACGGGGAGGGGGAGAGAGAGAGACACAGAGACACACAGATGGACGAGAGACGAGACCGGAGAGGAAGGAGCTCCGGTCCACCTCGCTTGCTTGCTAGCTACGTCTGTCTTTTCACCGCTGAGAGAAGGTAGTGCACCGTTCCCGGAGGCGCTGCAATACCGGGCCGATGCGTGGAGAGGACGGAGCAAGCTCCTGATCCAGCTCCCTGTTCCAAAAATCCGTTTAATATGTGGTCCCCCGATGGGGGACGTATCAGATATTAAACTGATAAGAACAGATACTACACTTGATCTTAGCCAAAAGGCCGAGAAGCGATGCCCGACGCCGGCCTTGGGCGGGCGCGCGGGCGTCCGGCTGGCGCGCAGCGGCGCAGGCCGACGCCTCTGGAGCCCGGTCCGCACGCGGCTGCCGGCCGCCCGGACTCCGCTCTCCCCCTCTCTTGCCTGCCTGCTTGCTCGCCTGCCTGCCCGCCAGTCCCGGGCGGGGGCCCTGCTCTTTGATCTCCTGTCAACGGCCCGACAACGACCGCAGCCGCGGGGGGCGCCAGCCGGCCGGGCCTCCTTAGCTTAGGCCCCTCCCACCAGCAGCAGCCGTGCCGAGTGAGCTGCAAGCGAAAGCGGACCGTCGGCACCTGCGGGCAGAGGCAAGGGGCAGCGCTCTCTCGGGAGGGACGGGGACACACACACACCTGCCTGCCTGCCGAAAAAAAGAAAGAAAAGGTGTATATACTAAGTTTTTTGGAGGGAAAACGGCCGGCTGTCGAAAGGGGCCCGCCTGCAAGGACGGGGACACACACACACACACACACACACACACACACACACACACACACACACACACACACACAAGCCACGCCTGCCTCCCTGGAAAAAGGAGGAAAAAACTAAGTTTTTTGGAGGGAAAACGCACGGGAGCCGAAAAGGGGGCCGGCCTGCTTGCCGAGAGAGTCGAGGCGCGGGAAAGTGCACGGAGGGAGCACGGGAACGGGGAGGGGGAGAGAGAGAGACACAGAGACACACAGATGGACGAGAGACGAGACCGGAGAGGAAGGAGCTCCGGTCCACCTCGCTTGCTTGCTAGCTACGTCTGTCTTTTCACCGCTGAGAGAAGGTAGTGCACCGTTCCCGGAGGCGCTGCAATACCGGGCCGATGCGTGGAGAGGACGGAGCAAGCTCCTGATCCAGCTCCCTGTTCCAAAAATCCGTTTAATATGTGGTCCCCCGATGGGGGACGTATCAGATATTAAACTGATAAGAACAGATACTACACTTGATCTTAGCCAAAAGGCCGAGAAGCGATGCCCGACGCCGGCCTTGGGCGGGCGCGCGGGCGTCCGGCTGGCGCGCAGCGGCGCAGGCCGACGCCTCTGGAGCCCGGTCCGCACGCGGCTGCCGGCCGCCCGGACTCCGCTCTCCCCCTCTCTTGCCTGCCTGCTTGCTCGCCTGCCTGCCCGCCAGTCCCGGGCGGGGGCCCTGCTCTTTGATCTCCTGTCAACGGCCCGACAACGACCGCAGCCGCGGGGGGCGCCAGCCGGCCGGCCTCCTTAGCTTAGGCCCCTCCCACCAGCAGCAGCCGTGCCGAGTGAGCTGCAAGCGAAAGCGGACCGTCGGCACCTGCGGGCAGAGGCAAGGGGCAGCGCTCTCTCGGGAGGGACGGGGACACACACACACCTGCCTGCCTGCCGAAAAAAAGAAAGAAAAGGTGTATATACTAAGTTTTTTGGAGGGAAAACGGCCGGCTGTCGAAAGGGGCCCGCCTGCAAGGACGGGGACACACACACACACACACACACACACACACACACACACACACACACACACAAGCCACGCCTGCCTCCCTGGAAAAAGGAGGAAAAAACTAAGTTTTTTGGAGGGAAAACGCACGGGAGCCGAAAAGGGGGCCGGCCTGCTTGCCGAGAGAGTCGAGGCGCGGGAAAGTGCACGGAGGGAGCACGGGAACGGGGAGGGGGAGAGAGAGAGACACAGAGACACACAGATGGACGAGAGACGAGACCGGAGAGGAAGGAGCTCCGGTCCACCTCGCTTGCTTGCTAGCTACGTCTGTCTTTTCACCGCTGAGAGAAGGTAGTGCACCGTTCCCGGAGGCGCTGCAATACCGGGCCGATGCGTGGAGAGGACGGAGCAAGCTCCTGATCCAGCTCCCTGTTCCAAAAATCCGTTTAATATGTGGTCCCCCGATGGGGGACGTATCAGATATTAAACTGATAAGAACAGATACTACACTTGATCTTAGCCAAAAGGCCGAGAAGCGATGCCCGACGCCGGCCTTGGGCGGGCGCGCGGGCGTCCGGCTGGCGCGCAGCGGCGCAGGCCGACGCCTCTGGAGCCCGGTCCGCACGCGGCTGCCGGCCGCCCGGACTCCGCTCTCCCCCTCTCTTGCCTGCCTGCTTGCTCGCCTGCCTGCCCGCCAGTCCCGGGCGGGGGCCCTGCTCTTTGATCTCCTGTCAACGGCCCGACAACGACCGCAGCCGCGGGGGGCGCCAGCCGGCCGGCCTCCTTAGCTTAGGCCCCTCCCACCAGCAGCAGCCGTGCCGAGTGAGCTGCAAGCGAAAGCGGACCGTCGGCACCTGCGGGCAGAGGCAAGGGGCAGCGCTCTCTCGGGAGGGACGGGGACACACACACACCTGCCTGCCTGCCGAAAAAAAGAAAGAAAAGGTGTATATACTAAGTTTTTTGGAGGGAAAACGGCCGGCTGTCGAAAGGGGCCCGCCTGCAAGGACGGGGACACACACACACACACACACACACACACACACACACACACACACACACACACACACACACACACACACACGCCTGCCTCCCTGGAAAAAGGAGGAAAAAACTAAGTTTTTTGGAGGGAAAACGCACGGGAGCCGAAAAGGGGGCCGGCCTGCTTGCCGAGAGAGTCGAGGCGCGGGAAAGTGCACGGAGGGAGCACGGGAACGGGGAGGGGGAGAGAGAGAGACACAGAGACACACAGATGGACGAGAGACGAGACCGGAGAGGAAGGAGCTCCGGTCCACCTCGCTTGCTTGCTAGCTACGTCTGTCTTTTCACCGCTGAGAGAAGGTAGTGCACCGTTCCCGGAGGCGCTGCAATACCGGGCCGATGCGTGGAGAGGACGGAGCAAGCTCCTGATCCAGCTCCCTGTTCCAAAAATCCGTTTAATATGTGGTCCCCCGATGGGGGACGTATCAGATATTAAACTGATAAGAACGGATACTACACTTGATCTTAGCCAAAAGGCCGAGAAGCGATGCCCGACGCCGGCCTTGGGCGGGCGCGCGGGCGTCCGGCTGGCGCGCAGCGGCGCAGGCCGACGCCTCTGGAGCCCGGTCCGCACGCGGCTGCCGGCCGCCCGGACTCCGCTCTCCCCCTCTCTTGCCTGCCTGCTTGCTCGCCTGCCTGCCCGCCAGTCCCGGGCGGGGGCCCTGCTCTTTGATCTCCTGTCAACGGCCCGACAACGACCGCAGCCGCGGGGGGCGCCAGCCGGCCGGCCTCCTTAGCTTAGGCCCCTCCCACCAGCAGCAGCCGTGCCGAGTGAGCTGCAAGCGAAAGCGGACCGTCGGCACCTGCGGGCAGAGGCAAGGGGCAGCGCTCTCTCGGGAGGGACGGGGACACACACACACCTGCCTGCCTGCCGAAAAAAAGAAAGAAAAGGTGTATATACTAAGTTTTTTGGAGGGAAAACGGCCGGCTGTCGAAAGGGGCCCGCCTGCAAGGACGGGGACACACACACACACACACACACACACACACACACACACACACACACACAAGCCACGCCTGCCTCCCTGGAAAAAGGAGGAAAAAACTAAGTTTTTTGGAGGGAAAACGCACGGGAGCCGAAAAGGGGGCCGGCCTGCTTGCCGAGAGAGTCGAGGCGCGGGAAAGTGCACGGAGGGAGCACGGGAACGGGGAGGGGGAGAGAGAGAGACACAGAGACACACAGATGGACGAGAGACGAGACCGGAGAGGAAGGAGCTCCGGTCCACCTCGCTTGCTTGCTAGCTACGTCTGTCTTTTCACCGCTGAGAGAAGGTAGTGCACCGTTCCCGGAGGCGCTGCAATACCGGGCCGATGCGTGGAGAGGACGGAGCAAGCTCCTGATCCAGCTCCCTGTTCCAAAAATCCGTTTAATATGTGGTCCCCCGATGGGGGACGTATCAGATATTAAACTGATAAGAACAGATACTACACTTGATCTTAGCCAAAAGGCCGAGAAGCGATGCCCGACGCCGGCCTTGGGCGGGCGCGCGGGCGTCCGGCTGGCGCGCAGCGGCGCAGGCCGACGCCTCTGGAGCCCGGTCCGCACGCGGCTGCCGGCCGCCCGGACTCCGCTCTCCCCCTCTCTTGCCTGCCTGCTTGCTCGCCTGCCTGCCCGCCAGTCCCGGGCGGGGGCCCTGCTCTTTGATCTCCTGTCAACGGCCCGACAACGACCGCAGCCGCGGGGGGCGCCAGCCGGCCGGCCTCCTTAGCTTAGGCCCCTCCCACCAGCAGCAGCCGTGCCGAGTGAGCTGCAAGCGAAAGCGGACCGTCGGCACCTGCGGGCAGAGGCAAGGGGCAGCGCTCTCTCGGGAGGGACGGGGACACACACACACCTGCCTGCCTGCCGAAAAAAAGAAAGAAAAGGTGTATATACTAAGTTTTTTGGAGGGAAAACGGCCGGCTGTCGAAAGGGGCCCGCCTGCAAGGACGGGGACACACACACACACACACACACACACACACACACACACACACACACACACACACACACACACACACACAAGCCACGCCTGCCTCCCTGGAAAAAGGAGGAAAAAACTAAGTTTTTTGGAGGGAAAACGCACGGGAGCCGAAAAGGGGGCCGGCCTGCTTGCCGAGAGAGTCGAGGCGCGGGAAAGTGCACGGAGGGAGCACGGGAACGGGGAGGGGGAGAGAGAGAGACACAGAGACACACAGATGGACGAGAGACGAGACCGGAGAGGAAGGAGCTCCGGTCCACCTCGCTTGCTTGCTAGCTACGTCTGTCTTTTCACCGCTGAGAGAAGGTAGTGCACCGTTCCCGGAGGCGCTGCAATACCGGGCCGATGCGTGGAGAGGACGGAGCAAGCTCCTGATCCAGCTCCCTGTTCCAAAAATCCGTTTAATATGTGGTCCCCCGATGGGGGACGTATCAGATATTAAACTGATAAGAACAGATACTACACTTGATCTTAGCCAAAAGGCCGAGAAGCGATGCCCGACGCCGGCCTTGGGCGGGCGCGCGGGCGTCCGGCTGGCGCGCAGCGGCGCAGGCCGACGCCTCTGGAGCCCGGTCCGCACGCGGCTGCCGGCCGCCCGGACTCCGCTCTCCCCCTCTCTTGCCTGCCTGCTTGCTCGCCTGCCTGCCCGCCAGTCCCGGGCGGGGGCCCTGCTCTTTGATCTCCTGTCAACGGCCCGACAACGACCGCAGCCGCGGGGGGCGCCAGCCGGCCGGCCTCCTTAGCTTAGGCCCCTCCCACCAGCAGCAGCCGTGCCGAGTGAGCTGCAAGCGAAAGCGGACCGTCGGCACCTGCGGGCAGAGGCAAGGGGCAGCGCTCTCTCGGGAGGGACGGGGACACACACACACCTGCCTGCCTGCCGAAAAAAAGAAAGAAAAGGTGTATATACTAAGTTTTTTGGAGGGAAAACGGCCGGCTGTCGAAAGGGGCCCGCCTGCAAGGACGGGGACACACACACACACACACACACACACACACACACACACACACACACACACACACACACACAAGCCACGCCTGCCTCCCTGGAAAAAGGAGGAAAAAACTAAGTTTTTTGGAGGGAAAACGCACGGGAGCCGAAAAGGGGGCCGGCCTGCTTGCCGAGAGAGTCGAGGCGCGGGAAAGTGCACGGAGGGAGCACGGGAACGGGGAGGGGGAGAGAGAGAGACACAGAGACACACAGATGGACGAGAGACGAGACCGGAGAGGAAGGAGCTCCGGTCCACCTCGCTTGCTTGCTAGCTACGTCTGTCTTTTCACCGCTGAGAGAAGGTAGTGCACCGTTCCCGGAGGCGCTGCAATACCGGGCCGATGCGTGGAGAGGACGGAGCAAGCTCCTGATCCAGCTCCCTGTTCCAAAAATCCGTTTAATATGTGGTCCCCCGATGGGGGACGTATCAGATATTAAACTGATAAGAACAGATTTTTTTTTTTTATTTTTTTAACAAAATTTATTTCACACACAGCAAATCAACACACCAACAGTACAACACTATACAGAAACAAAGGTCCACCTATTAGAATTCAAAAAGGCTTTTCCACTTCTCCCTGGCAGCAAAATAGCCATATTTCTGCACATCCCTCAAAACCCTCCCTCGCACCAACCCCTTTACCCTCCCTACTGCCCTCCCCACCGACCACTCGACATTCCTCTTGACTGTGTCTTCACGGGAGTCCCAAACCACCTGTTTAACTAGGCTTACAAGCAGCCAGCCCAGAAATCTTGTTGTCAATGAAACATTAGTGCACACGAACCCCCATCTTATAACATCAAATGACAAAACAAAAAGAGGACACAATTGTAACAGTACATCTTGACATTCCCCCCATAGTCCCCGAACAAAAACACATTCCCAAAAAGTGTGCCGCACTGTTTCCTCTGCAGAACACCCCTCCCTTGGACAAGTTCTAGTTTTAGACAGCTTATGCCTATAAAGCACCTGCCGCACTGGCAATCTGTCATGAACGATCCTCCAGTTCAGATCCATCAAGCCGTGATCTAACCCCTTAGGCTGAACACGGGTCCACACCTCCGTCCGTATACCCAATACTACCGGAGTAACCTTCCGAGTCTCCATCACCAATGTATACAGTTTCCTATGGTCCTGGCAGACATCCTTGTCCCCAAAAGGAAACGTTTCTTTCCTCAACTCTCTCGCTCTCCTATAATGAGCGGGAGCTGACGCTGCATGCGGCCTCGCATTCGACCACCCATACACTGTCCTCATACACTCTTCAAACCACAGACACACAAAACTCTTGCACCGCCCCCCAGCACCTCCACCAAGAACCCTACACAACCCTGAAAAAAACACACAGTCTAGTTTGAGGGAGAAGTTGGGGACCCCCCTCCCACCTTCACTGACCTCCATATACATGATGTCCCTCCTGACGTATTCATATTTCCCTCCCCACATGAACTCAAAGACCATCCGTGTCAACAGTCTCCTAAAGGTCTTTGGCAGTGGATATACATAAGCCAGATACATTAAAGCTGGCAAAACGTCGGCTTTCAAAACAATCACCTTCCCCAAGAAGGACAACCGCCGTGACTTCCACAACCCAAACTTCACCCTCACTCGTGCAAACACCAAGTTCCAATTAAGCAACTCGTTCCCTTTCTTTTGAAAAACTACCCCTAAAATCTTTACCCCATTCTCAGATTCTTGTAGCCCGCCCGGCACCGACCACACTGTACTCCACCCGCCACACCCCATTGCCACCGACTTCTGCACATTAAGCTTGGACCCAGAGGCAGCTGCGAACTGCCCGAACCTGTGCAGCGCTTGCCTCACACCACTCTCAGATGTCAAAAACAGTGTGGCGTCGTCTGCGTACTGCAGGATTTTAAGTACCTCACCTCCGCTCCCTGGTAGCCACAACCCATGCACCGCCGGGTCTGCCCTCAAGCAACATGCCAAAGCCTCTACAAACAGCACATACAACAAGGGGGACAGAGGGCACCCTTGCCTCA
This sequence comes from Atractosteus spatula, assembly GCF_055471065.1. NCBI lineage: Eukaryota > Metazoa > Chordata > Actinopteri > Semionotiformes > Lepisosteidae > Atractosteus > Atractosteus spatula. The sequence continues at coordinate 63,851 of NW_028296901.1, read as the reverse complement.
CCCCAGAAGACTGCAAAAACCACTCCCCCCTATGCCCATTAACCACCACCCTGCTACCTACCTCTGTGTACAAAATCCTTAACCAACGCAAAAAAAAATCCCCAAACCCTAAATGTGCCAAAATCCTAAATAAAAACCCGTGATGAACTCTATCAAAAGCCTTCTCCTGATCCACGTTCACCAGCAACAAAGGGATCCTCTGAGCTTCCACCCATGCGATCACATCTCTGACCAGAACTAGGTTCCAAAAAATCGATCGCCCCGGGACTCCGCAGGTTTGGTCCGAATGTACCAAATCCGGCATCACAGTCCTCAAACGGCTCACGAGGACCTTAGCAACCAGCTTGTAATCCGTGGACAACAAGGTGATTGGTCTCCAGTTCTTTAAGTCCGTCATATCCCCCTTTTTAAACAAAAGCACTATCGAACCATCCCTCATAGTCCTACTCAACTTGCCATCCCTGTAGATCTCATTCAGGACAGCAAGGAGCTCTGGTCCCAGCAGATCCCAAAAGGCGGCATAGAACTCCCTAGGGAGCCCATCCACCCCTGGGACCTTCCCATCCTTGAGAGACTTTAGAGCACTTTCCAATTCCTCTAAAGTGAGGGGCTTCTCCAAGGTCTCCTTCACACTGCTAGACAACCGGTTTCTCAGAAAACTCAAGAAATAATTCCCCAGTCCTTCATCAACCACTTTCTCCTCAAACAGCTTGGAATAAAATTCTGTTGCACACTCCACCATCTCTGTGTTCGTATGCACCACATCACCGTCCCTAGTGCGCAATGCTTTAATCACTGTCCCCCTCTGTCTCACCCTCACCTGCTGAAAGAAGAAGGCAGAACACGTCTCATGCTGGTCAATATAATTCTGGCACCTACGTACCAAAAATCGCCGAGCTTTGTCTTCAAAAAGGGTTCTCAAACGGGCTTTTAAGGCCCTCAATAAACCGTGATCCATGGCTTGCCCTGCATTCTCCCTAGTATACAACATCTCGATCCTCTTCACAGCTTTCTCCACCTCTTTCATATCCTTCCTCCTAACACTTCTACAAAAATCCCCAACAAACACCCTGATCTTCCCTTTAACACATTCCCACCAATCAACCAAAGATGAAAAACAACCTTGCAACCCAACCCATTCCCTGAACCATGCCCGAAACTGCCTCCTGAAATTCTCATCCTGCAAAACTGTCACATCCATCCTCCACACATCTCTTCCGAAGCTCAACGTGCCGAGCTCCAACTCACACAGCACCCCATCGTGATCAGAGAACCACGATGGGCGCAAGACCATGCCCACCACCCGCACCCCCTGGGGCACAAACCAGTAATCTAATCGGCTCCTGACACCCCGCGAGTTCCTCCACGTACATCCCTGCTGGTTAGGGAAAAGACACCTATACGCGTCTTTCAGGCCAAACTCCCTCACTACCCTCCCCCAAAACTGTCCTGTAAAATCCACCTCACGCCCCTTATCCAAACACACATTAAAATCTCCCCCCAACAACACCACACGGTTTGTATAAAGCAGTGGCGTTATGGCTTCAAAACATTCCTTCCTCTCCTTAAGGTTCACTGGGGCATAAACATTGATTAACCGCAAGCACACGCCCATCCACTCCGCATCCACACACAGCACTCGGCCTGGCCACACAGACATTGCATCGCCCACCGCCCACCCCCTCCCATTAAACACCATCCCCACTCCCGACGAACGAACCCCACCCACACTCCATCTGGCTTCCCCCTCCTTCCATTCCTCAGAAAAAAACCCTATATCTCTCCTATCCTTTAAATGAACCTCCTGTAAGAATGCAACCGAAAAAACCACGGACTTCAAAGATATAAAAAACGCCGTCCTTTTCACCTTATCCTGCAACCCTCTCACATTTGCAGTAAAGGCAAAAAAACCCATTGTTGCATTATTAACTAAAATCCGCACTACTCAAAAATTCCTCTATATTAGCCGTGTCGTGTGTTGGACCCTCATAACTGCCTACGCTACTCGGAGAGCTAGCAGACCAGATATGACCTATCTGGCTTCCGCCCCACTCCCCCAACCTATCTTCTGTATTACCCCAACTCTCGCCCCCTACAGCTGGGGCCTCCATAGCAACACCTCCACCCTCACCCGCTTCCTCCCTTCCTATAACTTTCGTTATTGACCTGGGAGGCGAGAGCGACTCCCCTCCAGGCTTGTCCTTCTGTTTCCGCTTCCTTTTTTTCTTTTTCCCCACCACTGTTTCAAAGTCATCTCCCCCGCTTCCCTCTTCTGCTGTACTGTCACCATCACTCATCTCCATATCCTGCAGATCCCCAGAACCCACCCCCCCCCCCACCTCTCCCAAATCTCCCCTGTCCCCAGATTCCCCAGTGCCCTCTACCCTATCGCTCACCAAACCACTACCCCCCGCCCCATCCCCCTTATCTTCAGCTACTTCTCTCTCAACCTCACTCCTCTCTCCCCCCTCCACCGGTAACCCAGCTCCCTTATCTCTATCCTCCCCCACTGTAACCCCTTCCCCACCCCTTCTAAACCCGTCCCCCTCTTCCCTCGCCTTCCCCCTACCCTTTTTCTTTTTCTTGCCCCTCCCTGCGCCCCCTACCTTCCTAACTTCCTCCTCTGTACCACCCAATTCCATATCCCCACCTTCCTGCACTCCCTCCTCCTCCTCCTCGCTCGTCCCTTCGTCTTCCTGGAACCCTGCTAGTCCGGTGCGAAGAGCTATTACCCTCTCCGGCTGCCGTTCAAAACAATCTTTAAACAAATGTCCCGCCTCATTACACAAGGAGCACCTCGGCCTCTCCTCGCAATCCCTCACCTCGTGTCCCTCCTTCCCACACCTCCGACAAATCATCTTAGTGCAATTTGCCACCAAGTGACCCTCCCCCCCACATCTTCTACACAGTTTCGGTTGCCCTGCATAAAACAAATAACCCTGATTGGAACCCAAGAAAAAATTAGCCGGTGGATGCCTGAAACCATCCTTCGACGAATTGTCCGGCTGAAACCGGACTCTATACTGCCACCGACCCGTCCATACCCGCACCCCATCCCTCAACATCCACCCATCGTTCAAGATTTCCACATACCGACTCAGAAAAGCATAAATGTCCGTTTCCAACACAAAAGGGTTGTGCATGTGCACCGTCACCACTCTGTCCTCTTGTGCCCAAAGTCCCACCACTTCAAAGTTCTCCAATTGTCCAGCATCCTTTTTTTCTCTGGCCGCCCGAAACACATTCCAGTACATCGTTGCAGATTCAAAGGTCACATTGAAAAATCGCAGAGAGACATAACTCTGCACGCAAAACACATCCTTCAAATCCACGCTCAAAACTCGCATCAACACATGCCGGGAGAAGTCCTCTCTCCCCGGCATCAGGCCAACATCACCCAACCACCGGAACTGGATGGTGTTCTTCAGTCCAGGCCCTGCTGCAGGCTGACCCCTCCAGTTCCTAGCCTCCATGTCGCCGGCAAAAGAAAGTCACAAAAGCCCCGGGAAATCGCCTGGCTCCCCAGCACAGGGTAACCCCTGAGCTGAGGAGAACCCAGGCCGCGCTGCAAGGTGACGATCGCCTTCACCAGTCCTTGGAGACGCCCGATCCTTCCAAAAGAAAAAAGACTCCGACCCTCCTCCTGGCTCGTCTGTATCCCGGACTTCAAAAAAGGTTCCGCCGCGCCTTCTCTCCTCTTCCTCTTCTCCGCCGTCGCCCTTCTCGTCCCCCAGCCAAGTCCTCAAGCCGCGGGCCTGCCACGTACTTTTTGGATCTTGGCCAAAAGGCCGAGAAGCGATGCCCGACGCCGGCCTTGGGCGGGCGCGCGGGCGTCCGGCTGGCGCGCAGCGGCGCAGGCCGACGCCTCTGGAGCCCGGTCCGCACGCGGCTGCCGGCCGCCCGGACTCCGCTCTCCCCCTCTCTTGCCTGCCTGCTTGCTCGCCTGCCTGCCCGCCAGTCCCGGGCGGGGGCCCTGCTCTTTGATCTCCTGTCAACGGCCCGACAACGACCGCAGCCGCGGGGGGCGCCAGCCGGCCGGCCTCCTTAGCTTAGGCCCCTCCCACCAGCAGCAGCCGTGCCGAGTGAGCTGCAAGCGAAAGCGGACCGTCGGCACCTGCGGGCAGAGGCAAGGGGCAGCGCTCTCTCGGGAGGGACGGGGACACACACACACCTGCCTGCCTGCCGAAAAAAAGAAAGAAAAGGTGTATATACTAAGTTTTTTGGAGGGAAAACGGCCGGCTGTCGAAAGGGGCCCGCCTGCAAGGACGGGGACACACACACACACACACACACACACACACACACACACACACACACACACACACACACACACAAGCCACGCCTGCCTCCCTGGAAAAAGGAGGAAAAAACTAAGTTTTTTGGAGGGAAAACGCACGGGAGCCGAAAAGGGGGCCGGCCTGCTTGCCGAGAGAGTCGAGGCGCGGGAAAGTGCACGGAGGGAGCACGGGAACGGGGAGGGGGAGAGAGAGAGACACAGAGACACACAGATGGACGAGAGACGAGACCGGAGAGGAAGGAGCTCCGGTCCACCTCGCTTGCTTGCTAGCTACGTCTGTCTTTTCACCGCTGAGAGAAGGTAGTGCACCGTTCCCGGAGGCGCTGCAAAATACCGGGCCGATGCGTGGAGAGGACGGAGCAAGCTCCTGATCCAGCTCCCTGTTCCAAAAATCCGTTTAATATGTGGTCCCCCGATGGGGGACGTATCAGATATTAAACTGATAAGAACAGATACTACACTTGATCTTAGCCAAAAGGCCGAGAAGCGATGCCCGACGCCGGCCTTGGGCGGGCGCGCGGGCGTCCGGCTGGCGCGCAGCGGCGCAGGCCGACGCCTCTGGAGCCCGGTCCGCACGCGGCTGCCGGCCGCCCGGACTCCGCTCTCCCCCTCTCTTGCCTGCCTGCTTGCTCGCCTGCCTGCCCGCCAGTCCCGGGCGGGGGCCCTGCTCTTTGATCTCCTGTCAACGGCCCGACAACGACCGCAGCCGCGGGGGGCGCCAGCCGGCCGGCCTCCTTAGCTTAGGCCCCTCCCACCAGCAGCAGCCGTGCCGAGTGAGCTGCAAGCGAAAGCGGACCGTCGGCACCTGCGGGCAGAGGCAAGGGGCAGCGCTCTCTCGGGAGGGACGGGGACACACACACACCTGCCTGCCTGCCGAAAAAAAGAAAGAAAAGGTGTATATACTAAGTTTTTTGGAGGGAAAACGGCCGGCTGTCGAAAGGGGCCCGCCTGCAAGGACGGGGACACACACACACACACACACACACACACACACACACACACACACACACACACACACACACAAGCCACGCCTGCCTCCCTGGAAAAAGGAGGAAAAAACTAAGTTTTTTGGAGGGAAAACGCACGGGAGCCGAAAAGGGGGCCGGCCTGCTTGCCGAGAGAGTCGAGGCGCGGGAAAGTGCACGGAGGGAGCACGGGAACGGGGAGGGGGAGAGAGAGAGACACAGAGACACACAGATGGACGAGAGACGAGACCGGAGAGGAAGGAGCTCCGGTCCACCTCGCTTGCTTGCTAGCTACGTCTGTCTTTTCACCGCTGAGAGAAGGTAGTGCACCGTTCCCGGAGGCGCTGCAATACCGGGCCGATGCGTGGAGAGGACGGAGCAAGCTCCTGATCCAGCTCCCTGTTCCAAAAATCCGTTTAATATGTGGTCCCCCGATGGGGGACGTATCAGATATTAAACTGATAAGAACAGATACTACACTTGATCTTAGCCAAAAGGCCGAGAAGCGATGCCCGACGCCGGCCTTGGGCGGGCGCGCGGGCGTCCGGCTGGCGCGCAGCGGCGCAGGCCGACGCCTCTGGAGCCCGGTCCGCACGCGGCTGCCGGCCGCCCGGACTCCGCTCTCCCCCTCTCTTGCCTGCCTGCTTGCTCGCCTGCCTGCCCGCCAGTCCCGGGCGGGGGCCCTGCTCTTTGATCTCCTGTCAACGGCCCGACAACGACCGCAGCCGCGGGGGGCGCCAGCCGGCCGGCCTCCTTAGCTTAGGCCCCTCCCACCAGCAGCAGCCGTGCCGAGTGAGCTGCAAGCGAAAGCGGACCGTCGGCACCTGCGGGCAGAGGCAAGGGGCAGCGCTCTCTCGGGAGGGACGGGGACACACACACACCTGCCTGCCTGCCGAAAAAAAGAAAGAAAAGGTGTATATACTAAGTTTTTTGGAGGGAAAACGGCCGGCTGTCGAAAGGGGCCCGCCTGCAAGGACGGGGACACACACACACACACACACACACACACACACACACACACACACACACAAGCCACGCCTGCCTCCCTGGAAAAAGGAGGAAAAAACTAAGTTTTTTGGAGGGAAAACGCACGGGAGCCGAAAAGGGGGCCGGCCTGCTTGCCGAGAGAGTCGAGGCGCGGGAAAGTGCACGGAGGGAGCACGGGAACGGGGAGGGGGAGAGAGAGAGACACAGAGACACACAGATGGACGAGAGACGAGACCGGAGAGGAAGGAGCTCCGGTCCACCTCGCTTGCTTGCTAGCTACGTCTGTCTTTTCACCGCTGAGAGAAGGTAGTGCACCGTTCCCGGAGGCGCTGCAATACCGGGCCGATGCGTGGAGAGGACGGAGCAAGCTCCTGATCCAGCTCCCTGTTCCAAAAATCCGTTTAATATGTGGTCCCCCGATGGGGGACGTATCAGATATTAAACTGATAAGAACAGATACTACACTTGATCTTAGCCAAAAGGCCGAGAAGCGATGCCCGACGCCGGCCTTGGGCGGGCGCGCGGGCGTCCGGCTGGCGCGCAGCGGCGCAGGCCGACGCCTCTGGAGCCCGGTCCGCACGCGGCTGCCGGCCGCCCGGACTCCGCTCTCCCCCTCTCTTGCCTGCCTGCTTGCTCGCCTGCCTGCCCGCCAGTCCCGGGCGGGGGCCCTGCTCTTTGATCTCCTGTCAACGGCCCGACAACGACCGCAGCCGCGGGGGGCGCCAGCCGGCCGGCCTCCTTAGCTTAGGCCCCTCCCACCAGCAGCAGCCGTGCCGAGTGAGCTGCAAGCGAAAGCGGACCGTCGGCACCTGCGGGCAGAGGCAAGGGGCAGCGCTCTCTCGGGAGGGACGGGGACACACACACACCTGCCTGCCTGCCGAAAAAAAGAAAGAAAAGGTGTATATACTAAGTTTTTTGGAGGGAAAACGGCCGGCTGTCGAAAGGGGCCCGCCTGCAAGGACGGGGACACACACACACACACACACACACACACACACACACACACACACACACACAAGCCACGCCTGCCTCCCTGGAAAAAGGAGGAAAAAACTAAGTTTTTTGGAGGGAAAACGCACGGGAGCCGAAAAGGGGGCCGGCCTGCTTGCCGAGAGAGTCGAGGCGCGGGAAAGTGCACGGAGGGAGCACGGGAACGGGGAGGGGGAGAGAGAGAGACACAGAGACACACAGATGGACGAGAGACGAGACCGGAGAGGAAGGAGCTCCGGTCCACCTCGCTTGCTTGCTAGCTACGTCTGTCTTTTCACCGCTGAGAGAAGGTAGTGCACCGTTCCCGGAGGCGCTGCAATACCGGGCCGATGCGTGGAGAGGACGGAGCAAGCTCCTGATCCAGCTCCCTGTTCCAAAAATCCGTTTAATATGTGGTCCCCCGATGGGGGACGTATCAGATATTAAACTGATAAGAACAGATACTACACTTGATCTTAGCCAAAAGGCCGAGAAGCGATGCCCGACGCCGGCCTTGGGCGGGCGCGCGGGCGTCCGGCTGGCGCGCAGCGGCGCAGGCCGACGCCTCTGGAGCCCGGTCCGCACGCGGCTGCCGGCCGCCCGGACTCCGCTCTCCCCCTCTCTTGCCTGCCTGCTTGCTCGCCTGCCTGCCCGCCAGTCCCGGGCGGGGGCCCTGCTCTTTGATCTCCTGTCAACGGCCCGACAACGACCGCAGCCGCGGGGGGCGCCAGCCGGCCGGCCTCCTTAGCTTAGGCCCCTCCCACCAGCAGCAGCCGTGCCGAGTGAGCTGCAAGCGAAAGCGGACCGTCGGCACCTGCGGGCAGAGGCAAGGGGCAGCGCTCTCTCGGGAGGGACGGGGACACACACACACCTGCCTGCCTGCCGAAAAAAAGAAAGAAAAGGTGTATATACTAAGTTTTTTGGAGGGAAAACGGCCGGCTGTCGAAAGGGGCCCGCCTGCAAGGACGGGGACACACACACACACACACACACACACACACACACACACACACACACACACACACACACACAAGCCACGCCTGCCTCCCTGGAAAAAGGAGGAAAAAACTAAGTTTTTTGGAGGGAAAACGCACGGGAGCCGAAAAGGGGGCCGGCCTGCTTGCCGAGAGAGTCGAGGCGCGGGAAAGTGCACGGAGGGAGCACGGGAACGGGGAGGGGGAGAGAGAGAGACACAGAGACACACAGATGGACGAGAGACGAGACCGGAGAGGAAGGAGCTCCGGTCCACCTCGCTTGCTTGCTAGCTACGTCTGTCTTTTCACCGCTGAGAGAAGGTAGTGCACCGTTCCCGGAGGCGCTGCAATACCGGGCCGATGCGTGGAGAGGACGGAGCAAGCTCCTGATCCAGCTCCCTGTTCCAAAAATCCGTTTAATATGTGGTCCCCCGATGGGGGACGTATCAGATATTAAACTGATAAGAACAGATACTACACTTGATCTTAGCCAAAAGGCCGAGAAGCGATGCCCGACGCCGGCCTTGGGCGGGCGCGCGGGCGTCCGGCTGGCGCGCAGCGGCGCAGGCCGACGCCTCTGGAGCCCGGTCCGCACGCGGCTGCCGGCCGCCCGGACTCCGCTCTCCCCCTCTCTTGCCTGCCTGCTTGCTCGCCTGCCTGCCCGCCAGTCCCGGGCGGGGGCCCTGCTCTTTGATCTCCTGTCAACGGCCCGACAACGACCGCAGCCGCGGGGGGCGCCAGCCGGCCGGCCTCCTTAGCTTAGGCCCCTCCCACCAGCAGCAGCCGTGCCGAGTGAGCTGCAAGCGAAAGCGGACCGTCGGCACCTGCGGGCAGAGGCAAGGGGCAGCGCTCTCTCGGGAGGGACGGGGACACACACACACCTGCCTGCCTGCCGAAAAAAAGAAAGAAAAGGTGTATATACTAAGTTTTTTGGAGGGAAAACGGCCGGCTGTCGAAAGGGGCCCGCCTGCAAGGACGGGGACACACACACACACACACACACACACACACACACACACACACACACACACACACACACAAGCCACGCCTGCCTCCCTGGAAAAAGGAGGAAAAAACTAAGTTTTTTGGAGGGAAAACGCACGGGAGCCGAAAAGGGGGCCGGCCTGCTTGCCGAGAGAGTCGAGGCGCGGGAAAGTGCACGGAGGGAGCACGGGAACGGGGAGGGGGAGAGAGAGAGACACAGAGACACACAGATGGACGAGAGACGAGACCGGAGAGGAAGGAGCTCCGGTCCACCTCGCTTGCTTGCTAGCTACGTCTGTCTTTTCACCGCTGAGAGAAGGTAGTGCACCGTTCCCGGAGGCGCTGCAATACCGGGCCGATGCGTGGAGAGGACGGAGCAAGCTCCTGATCCAGCTCCCTGTTCCAAAAATCCGTTTAATATGTGGTCCCCCGATGGGGGACGTATCAGATATTAAACTGATAAGAACAGATTTTTTTTTTTTTTTTTTTATGTTTTTATTACAAAAATAACAAACTACAACACACCAAGGTAAGACAACAACAACATTTCCACCATTCAAACAAAAAGAACAAATCAGCCCCCCCTTGGAACAATAGCAACACCCCATATGATATTACACTCCACAGTCAAAATCAAAAATCAGAAAGCCAAAAAGTATAAATAAGACAATATTCATATTAGTTCAAACAGAAAACCTCCAAAACACAGTCACCGAAAATATTTACACAAATTCCTTACATTACCATAATCCCGCCCAGTATGCAAAATTAATCCCTCCTCCATCCCCAACATTCCCATTATTATTATAAAACCAAGAAATACAGAAACAAAACCATACACAGAAAAACAATTCAACACCCCAAAGAAATTAACCCCTTCCACCTTTCTTTTGCCGCTGCAAAACCCCACCGCAGGATGTCCCACCGGACACGTCTGCTGACATCGTTTTTGACTTTACAAAATACCGACACGGCTGTAACACTACCGCCGTGCTCCACCAGTTCCTTCCTAGCTGCCCATATATAAAACTTAACTAAACTTAGTATAAACCATAACAAAAATTCTGTATTCCATTTCCTCGCTCCCTTTATCCCTCGAATCACCACCCGGCTCGTTAAAACAAAATCAAGGGCGACTTTCTGCAAGAGCTCCTCGCAGTGACCCCACACCCTTTGGGCGAAAACACAACCCCAGAATACATGTAGTAGGGTCTCCACCTCAGAACAGTCGGGACGCGGGCACTTGTCCTGCCTGGACAATCCATGCCTGTGGAGCGTGTCCCTCACGGGCAACCTGTTCCAGAGCAACCGCCAGTTGAGGTCCTTGAGTCTGTGTTCTAGACCCACCGGCTGGATCTGCCTCCACTCCTCCTCCGACACCCCCACGACCGCAGGTTCCCCCTTCTCCATAATAACCCTATACATTTGCCTATGATCCGTTGAACCCAAGCCCTTCCTGAACTCCGGATGTTTCTGGAGCCACACCACAGCATGCCTATAATGCCAAGGCAGCTTTTGGGCCTTCGGCGTTGTGTTCGTCCACACTACCAGGTGTTTCATCGTAGCTGCGAACCACAAACGAATAAAACAAACACAGAGGTGATCCGGGTCTTCGTATAGGGTTTTACACAAATTTGCAATGAAAATAGTGTCTAACTTCAACGGGAAGTCCGGAACAGCCCTACCACCCCCCTCCACTGGCCTGCACATGTCTGCCCTCCTTATATACTCATGCGTTCCACTCCAAACGAAGTGGAAGACCGCCCTCACCAGGTCTCGGCGGAGCCGAGCAGGCAGGGGGAACACGCAGGCCAAGTGAAGCAGCAGTGGCAGTACGTCCACCTTTAAAACTAGCACTTTCCCCGTGTATGTCAGCGACCTATTCAACCACAGGCCCATCTTTTGCTTAACCTTCCCCATCCTCAGGTCCCAATTGATCCTGGCCGAGTCCTGCGTATGGTAGAGAACTCCCAGAATCTTCACCGGCCCCGTCACCAAGGTAAGACCACCCGCCACATCTTGTCGTTCTTTCCACTTGCCAAAATATTTAACAGTACATTTTGACGTGTTCAAAAAAGCACCTGTCCCTCTGGTCTGACTCTCTACTATCTGTAGCACTTGTGAAAGGCTGCTGTCAGTGGTAAGAAACAACGAAATATCGTCCGCATAGGCAGCTATTTTTGCCTGTGCTCCCCCACTCCCCGGGACCACCACCCCTTCCACCCGGGGATCACCTCGAATCAGATGTAGAAAGGGTTCTATGTAGAGCACGTACAATAAGGGGGACAGAGGGCATCCTTGCCTCACCCCGCACCTGACTGGAATACCCATGCCTAGCTTACCATTAATGCATACCCTTGAGATGACATTGTTATACAAAACCTTGATCCATCTAATGAAGCCTTCGTCCAACCCCACTCTTTTCATCACCTCCCAAAGGAAAGTGTGATGTACCCGATCGAAAGCCTTGTTCTGATCAAGGTTCACAAGCATCATCTCAAGGTTCCTGTCTTCCACCCATTCTATCACGTCTCTGATCAACTGCAGGTTCCACTTTACGTTTCTGCCCTCCACACTGCAGGTTTGATCCCTACTCACCAGATCCGGCATCACCTTCCTCAGCCGTCTCCCCAATACTCTGGCCAAGATCTTATAATCGGTGCAGAGTAATTGGATCGGCCTCCAGTTCTCCAGATCTTCTTTATCCCCTTTCTTATAAACCAGAGACATGATACCAGTCCTCATCGTTCTTCCTAACTCACCCTCCTTCAGGACTTCATTATAGACCTCCAACAGCACCGGTAGTAACCTGTCCCGGAAGGTGACATAAAAATCTGTAGGAAGCCCGTCAATCCCAGGGGTAGTACCTTTTCGCAGGCCACCAATGGCTTCTCCTATCTCCGTCAGTGTTAGATCCCCACACACACCTTCCACACCAACCGTCTTCCTGTCGAAACCCACCAACCACTCATCCCACAAGCTCGCATCCACTGGTTTCTCTGAAAATAAAAACCTGTAAAAATTAGTTGCACACCTCACCATGCCTTCTATATCTCTGACAATGGACCCATCTTCTCTCCTCAGACCCTCAAAGAGAGTCTTCTTCTGTCTGGCTCGGACCGAGCCGAAGAACTGAGCTGAGCACTTCTCCTCGCCCTCCATCAGGGTGCCCTTAAGCCTAAACAAAAAATCCTTCGCTCGCTCTAACCAAAGTTCTTTCAGCCTGAGCTTGAGCTCTGAAACTTTTGCCATATCAAAAGCACCGCCCTGGTTGGAAGCCACATACAGATCTTCAAGTTCCTGCTGCAATCTCTCAAGCTCTCTTCTCTCTGCTACTTTCTTTTGGCAACAGTAGGAAATAGAAGCTTTGGAGATAGCCCTTTTACAGGCCTCCCACCAAAGAACCGCTGTCGGGTACCTCCCCCTCTGTAACTGGAAGCGTTCCAAAAGCGCAACTATCATGCTCTGATAATCGGCTTCCAATAACACTTTCGTGTTCAGCTTCCAGTAATTTGATTTAGGGTCCATACCATCTGGTATCAGATCAACCGACAGCAACAGATGATCTGAAAACCAAACCGGGGTAACCTGTGCCGCCTGTGTCAACCCACGCAGGGTGGTGAAGATATAATCCAGTCTTCTAAAAACACCCCTTCCGTTACTCCATGTGTGCATTCTCCCTCTCTGACTAAGATCTTTATGACCGTCCTTTAAATGAAACCGTGATATTAATTCCTTAAAACTACCCACACTCGCACCACTCACGTCACACACATCCATATTAAAATCCCCTCCCATCACCACCACCCTATTAGTAAACAGATGTGGCTCAAGATCTCTTAAAAACGCCGCCTGGAGCCGCCTTTCGGCAGGCCCGTAGACAGCTATCAGACGGACCTGCAGTCCGTCCCATACACCATCTACGACCATAAGCCTTCCCGGGACTATGATATTGACATCGTTAGCCGTGAAATTCGGGGTTCCACAAAGGATCCCAATTCCAGACGAGTGCACTCCCCCTACGCTCCACCAAGACTCCCCTTTAACCCAATCTCTCTTAAAGGTGGCAATATCACCTCTCGTGCCTAAATGTACCTCCTGCAGGAAACAAAAGCCGAATTGGCGCGCTTCTAAATATTTAAAGACGCCAATCCGCTTAACATGATTTTTAAGCCCTCTGGCGTTAACCGTACATACTGTGCGACTCATGTTGGATCAAAAGGAGTCCGCAGCTGTAACCCGTCTCCCAAACTAAAGTCACTTTGTATTCCGATAGGGCTAAGGACATTCTCCATCCCACTTGGAACCTGCGGGGACCCCTCCCCCAGGGATGATGGACTTACCCCAGGATCATCGGAGGTCAGAAGGTGGGTACCGCCGTCTTTCCCGGACTGTTCTGAGGTCTCCGAAACAGAATCTTCCTGTTCCACCACTATGTCCCCTTGGCCCGGGGGTATGGGGTCATCGAGCGTACTAGCCGCGGCTGAGGCTTCCAAGGGGTCAGCCTCCTTACCCAGCTCTTCACCCCCCTCCCTCTGTTCCCCTTCCTCCCCACCCCCCCCTTCCCTGCCCCCTTCCCCTTCCCCCTCCCCCTCTACACCCTCCTCCACCCCTTCCTCCTTCCTACCCCCTTTCTTACCCTCCCCCCTCGCCCTCTTTACAGCAATCGCCTTTTTACGTCTCGGCCTTCTCTGTCCACTCTCTCCATCTTCTACCTTCTGGACCTCGACGTCGCTGGTTCCCGAGTCCTCCTCGGAATCTAGGACCTGGAAACGATTGGTCACCGTCTCAAACAAGCACTCGTCAGCCCTCATTCTTCTCTTTTCAGCCGCCGACTTCCTCTTTGTGGCCCTGCTCGGCTGGATGGACCACTCCGGCGACCCCGATTCTGCCTCCTCCACCTGTTCGGCCCATGATGAGGTCCCCGGACGCGCCTCTTCAGGTACCTCGGTCGCCGTTGCTGGCTCCTCTGGTCTATCGCCTCTGTCCTCTCTTACGTCTGCACAAGGCCTCTGGGTGGTCGCAGCCTTCTGCGGTGGTCTGGTCTCGTCTCCCCTCGAGCCCCCCGCCGAGGTCCGCACCACATCAGCAAAACTCCGGCTCTTCCTCGGACAGACCCTGTAAACATGGCCTTCTGCCCCACATAGGTCACATGTCAAAACCTTGGTGCAATCCTTTGTGTCATGAGTTGTGGCCTTACACTTTCGACACACACCACCGGGACAGTTCATAGCCACATGTCCTCTCTGAAAACATTTCTTACATGTCACAGGTTGGCCCGGGTAAAAGAGGTAACCCCTATTAGGCCCTATTGAAAAATAAGCCGGGGGGTGAACCACACCCTCGCCCTCAGACGGCTTAGGTCTCAGCCTCACCGTATAGCGCCTCTTACCAGTCCACACTCTGAGGACGTCTAAATCTTTCTGGCCTTCTCCCTGGACATCCACGAACCTGGATAAAAAGGTAATTATGTCCCTTTCTGGTACCCGGTGGTTAAACAAATGAATTGTCAAAGTCCTGAGTTCCCTGGCGAACAACGGCTCTATCAGGAACTCATTAAGTGGAGCCACCTCCTTTCCCTCGCACACTCTCTCCCAAGCCTTCTCACAAAGTTCGTCGCTCGCGAGAGACAGGTCGTAAATCCCTCGAACCGGGAAGTCTTGCAAACAATCGATGTCCTTCAACTCGATCCCCAAAGCCTTCATCAGGACCACTCGTTCAAACCGCTCACGGTTCATCCAGTCCTTCTTCCTCTCCGCATCCTTCACCACAAAGCGCACTGTGCACCGCATCAGCCCCTCACGGGACAGAGGGTGCACAGCCGCCGGACCGCGGGCCCGCTCACCACCGCCGACCGCCGTCATCTTGGAGGCCCCACTTCGCCCCCTGGGCTCAACCCAGGGCGACTACCCGTGGTGACCTTTGGTGGACGTCTGCTCCGGTCTTCTGGTGGTAAGGATCCGCCCGTCTGGTCTGGTCTGGTTCCGCCGTTCGTCGTCTTCTCCTTCTCCTCCTCGCCTTCGTCGTCTTCACCTTTTGACAAGTCCTCGGACCGCGGTCATGCCACGTATCGTCGGAACTTGGCCAAAAGGCCGAGAAGCGATGCCCGACGCCGGCCTTGGGCGGGCGCGCGGGCGTCCGGCTGGCGCGCAGCGGCGCAGGCCGACGCCTCTGGAGCCCGGTCCGCACGCGGCTGCCGGCCGCCCGGACTCCGCTCTCCCCCTCTCTTGCCTGCCTGCTTGCTCGCCTGCCTGCCCGCCAGTCCCGGGCGGGGGCCCTGCTCTTTGATCTCCTGTCAACGGCCCGACAACGACCGCAGCCGCGGGGGGCGCCAGCCGGCCGGCCTCCTTAGCTTAGGCCCCTCCCACCAGCAGCAGCCGTGCCGAGTGAGCTGCAAGCGAAAGCGGACCGTCGGCACCTGCGGGCAGAGGCAAGGGGCAGCGCTCTCTCGGGAGGGACGGGGACACACACACACCTGCCTGCCTGCCGAAAAAAAGAAAGAAAAGGTGTATATACTAAGTTTTTTGGAGGGAAAACGGCCGGCTGTCGAAAGGGGCCCGCCTGCAAGGACGGGGACACACACACACACACACACACACACACACACACACACACACACACACACACACACACACAAGCCACGCCTGCCTCCCTGGAAAAAGGAGGAAAAAACTAAGTTTTTTGGAGGGAAAACGCACGGGAGCCGAAAAGGGGGCCGGCCTGCTTGCCGAGAGAGTCGAGGCGCGGGAAAGTGCACGGAGGGAGCACGGGAACGGGGAGGGGGAGAGAGAGAGACACAGAGACACACAGATGGACGAGAGACGAGACCGGAGAGGAAGGAGCTCCGGTCCACCTCGCTTGCTTGCTAGCTACGTCTGTCTTTTCACCGCTGAGAGAAGGTAGTGCACCGTTCCCGGAGGCGCTGCAATACCGGGCCGATGCGTGGAGAGGACGGAGCAAGCTCCTGATCCAGCTCCCTGTTCCAAAAATCCGTTTAATATGTGGTCCCCCGATGGGGGACGTATCAGATATTAAACTGATAAGAACAGATACTACACTTGATCTTAGCCAAAAGGCCGAGAAGCGATGCCCGACGCCGGCCTTGGGCGGGCGCGCGGGCGTCCGGCTGGCGCGCAGCGGCGCAGGCCGACGCCTCTGGAGCCCGGTCCGCACGCGGCTGCCGGCCGCCCGGACTCCGCTCTCCCCCTCTCTTGCCTGCCTGCTTGCTCGCCTGCCTGCCCGCCAGTCCCGGGCGGGGGCCCTGCTCTTTGATCTCCTGTCAACGGCCCGACAACGACCGCAGCCGCGGGGGGCGCCAGCCGGCCGGCCTCCTTAGCTTAGGCCCCTCCCACCAGCAGCAGCCGTGCCGAGTGAGCTGCAAGCGAAAGCGGACCGTCGGCACCTGCGGGCAGAGGCAAGGGGCAGCGCTCTCTCGGGAGGGACGGGGACACACACACACCTGCCTGCCTGCCGAAAAAAAGAAAGAAAAGGTGTATATACTAAGTTTTTTGGAGGGAAAACGGCCGGCTGTCGAAAGGGGCCCGCCTGCAAGGACGGGGACACACACACACACACACACACACACACACACACACACACACACACACACACACACACACAAGCCACGCCTGCCTCCCTGGAAAAAGGAGGAAAAAACTAAGTTTTTTGGAGGGAAAACGCACGGGAGCCGAAAAGGGGGCCGGCCTGCTTGCCGAGAGAGTCGAGGCGCGGGAAAGTGCACGGAGGGAGCACGGGAACGGGGAGGGGGAGAGAGAGAGACACAGAGACACACAGATGGACGAGAGACGAGACCGGAGAGGAAGGAGCTCCGGTCCACCTCGCTTGCTTGCTAGCTACGTCTGTCTTTTCACCGCTGAGAGAAGGTAGTGCACCGTTCCCGGAGGCGCTGCAATACCGGGCCGATGCGTGGAGAGGACGGAGCAAGCTCCTGATCCAGCTCCCTGTTCCAAAAATCCGTTTAATATGTGGTCCCCCGATGGGGGACGTATCAGATATTAAACTGATAAGAACAGATACTACACTTGATCTTAGCCAAAAGGCCGAGAAGCGATGCCCGACGCCGGCCTTGGGCGGGCGCGCGGGCGTCCGGCTGGCGCGCAGCGGCGCAGGCCGACGCCTCTGGAGCCCGGTCCGCACGCGGCTGCCGGCCGCCCGGACTCCGCTCTCCCCCTCTCTTGCCTGCCTGCTTGCTCGCCTGCCTGCCCGCCAGTCCCGGGCGGGGGCCCTGCTCTTTGATCTCCTGTCAACGGCCCGACAACGACCGCAGCCGCGGGGGGCGCCAGCCGGCCGGCCTCCTTAGCTTAGGCCCCTCCCACCAGCAGCAGCCGTGCCGAGTGAGCTGCAAGCGAAAGCGGACCGTCGGCACCTGCGGGCAGAGGCAAGGGGCAGCGCTCTCTCGGGAGGGACGGGGACACACACACACCTGCCTGCCTGCCGAAAAAAAGAAAGAAAAGGTGTATATACTAAGTTTTTTGGAGGGAAAACGGCCGGCTGTCGAAAGGGGCCCGCCTGCAAGGACGGGGACACACACACACACACACACACACACACACACACACACACACACACACACACACACACACAAGCCACGCCTGCCTCCCTGGAAAAAGGAGGAAAAAACTAAGTTTTTTGGAGGGAAAACGCACGGGAGCCGAAAAGGGGGCCGGCCTGCTTGCCGAGAGAGTCGAGGCGCGGGAAAGTGCACGGAGGGAGCACGGGAACGGGGAGGGGGAGAGAGAGAGACACAGAGACACACAGATGGACGAGAGACGAGACCGGAGAGGAAGGAGCTCCGGTCCACCTCGCTTGCTTGCTAGCTACGTCTGTCTTTTCACCGCTGAGAGAAGGTAGTGCACCGTTCCCGGAGGCGCTGCAATACCGGGCCGATGCGTGGAGAGGACGGAGCAAGCTCCTGATCCAGCTCCCTGTTCCAAAAATCCGTTTAATATGTGGTCCCCCGATGGGGGACGTATCAGATATTAAACTGATAAGAACAGATACTACACTTGATCTTAGCCAAAAGGCCGAGAAGCGATGCCCGACGCCGGCCTTGGGCGGGCGCGCGGGCGTCCGGCTGGCGCGCAGCGGCGCAGGCCGACGCCTCTGGAGCCCGGTCCGCACGCGGCTGCCGGCCGCCCGGACTCCGCTCTCCCCCTCTCTTGCCTGCCTGCTTGCTCGCCTGCCTGCCCGCCAGTCCCGGGCGGGGGCCCTGCTCTTTGATCTCCTGTCAACGGCCCGACAACGACCGCAGCCGCGGGGGGCGCCAGCCGGCCGGCCTCCTTAGCTTAGGCCCCTCCCACCAGCAGCAGCCGTGCCGAGTGAGCTGCAAGCGAAAGCGGACCGTCGGCACCTGCGGGCAGAGGCAAGGGGCAGCGCTCTCTCGGGAGGGACGGGGACACACACACACCTGCCTGCCTGCCGAAAAAAAGAAAGAAAAGGTGTATATACTAAGTTTTTTGGAGGGAAAACGGCCGGCTGTCGAAAGGGGCCCGCCTGCAAGGACGGGGACACACACACACACACACACACACACACACACACACACACACACACACACACACACACACAAGCCACGCCTGCCTCCCTGGAAAAAGGAGGAAAAAACTAAGTTTTTTGGAGGGAAAACGCACGGGAGCCGAAAAGGGGGCCGGCCTGCTTGCCGAGAGAGTCGAGGCGCGGGAAAGTGCACGGAGGGAGCACGGGAACGGGGAGGGGGAGAGAGAGAGACACAGAGACACACAGATGGACGAGAGACGAGACCGGAGAGGAAGGAGCTCCGGTCCACCTCGCTTGCTTGCTAGCTACG
Organism: Atractosteus spatula; assembly: GCF_055471065.1. Classification (NCBI taxonomy): domain Eukaryota; kingdom Metazoa; phylum Chordata; class Actinopteri; order Semionotiformes; family Lepisosteidae; genus Atractosteus; species Atractosteus spatula. The sequence goes on along the minus strand of NW_028296901.1, from coordinate 44,849 downwards.
TCTGTCTTTTCACCGCTGAGAGAAGGTAGTGCACCGTTCCCGGAGGCGCTGCAATACCGGGCCGATGCGTGGAGAGGACGGAGCAAGCTCCTGATCCAGCTCCCTGTTCCAAAAATCCGTTTAATATGTGGTCCCCCGATGGGGGACGTATCAGATATTAAACTGATAAGAACAGATACTACACTTGATCTTAGCCAAAAGGCCGAGAAGCGATGCCCGACGCCGGCCTTGGGCGGGCGCGCGGGCGTCCGGCTGGCGCGCAGCGGCGCAGGCCGACGCCTCTGGAGCCCGGTCCGCACGCGGCTGCCGGCCGCCCGGACTCCGCTCTCCCCCTCTCTTGCCTGCCTGCTTGCTCGCCTGCCTGCCCGCCAGTCCCGGGCGGGGGCCCTGCTCTTTGATCTCCTGTCAACGGCCCGACAACGACCGCAGCCGCGGGGGGCGCCAGCCGGCCGGCCTCCTTAGCTTAGGCCCCTCCCACCAGCAGCAGCCGTGCCGAGTGAGCTGCAAGCGAAAGCGGACCGTCGGCACCTGCGGGCAGAGGCAAGGGGCAGCGCTCTCTCGGGAGGGACGGGGACACACACACACCTGCCTGCCTGCCGAAAAAAAGAAAGAAAAGGTGTATATACTAAGTTTTTTGGAGGGAAAACGGCCGGCTGTCGAAAGGGGCCCGCCTGCAAGGACGGGGACACACACACACACACACACACACACACACACACACACACACACACACACACACACACACACAAGCCACGCCTGCCTCCCTGGAAAAAGGAGGAAAAAACTAAGTTTTTTGGAGGGAAAACGCACGGGAGCCGAAAAGGGGGCCGGCCTGCTTGCCGAGAGAGTCGAGGCGCGGGAAAGTGCACGGAGGGAGCACGGGAACGGGGAGGGGGAGAGAGAGAGACACAGAGACACACAGATGGACGAGAGACGAGACCGGAGAGGAAGGAGCTCCGGTCCACCTCGCTTGCTTGCTAGCTACGTCTGTCTTTTCACCGCTGAGAGAAGGTAGTGCACCGTTCCCGGAGGCGCTGCAATACCGGGCCGATGCGTGGAGAGGACGGAGCAAGCTCCTGATCCAGCTCCCTGTTCCAAAAATCCGTTTAATATGTGGTCCCCCGATGGGGGACGTATCAGATATTAAACTGATAAGAACAGATACTACACTTGATCTTAGCCAAAAGGCCGAGAAGCGATGCCCGACGCCGGCCTTGGGCGGGCGCGCGGGCGTCCGGCTGGCGCGCAGCGGCGCAGGCCGACGCCTCTGGAGCCCGGTCCGCACGCGGCTGCCGGCCGCCCGGACTCCGCTCTCCCCCTCTCTTGCCTGCCTGCTTGCTCGCCTGCCTGCCCGCCAGTCCCGGGCGGGGGCCCTGCTCTTTGATCTCCTGTCAACGGCCCGACAACGACCGCAGCCGCGGGGGGCGCCAGCCGGCCGGCCTCCTTAGCTTAGGCCCCTCCCACCAGCAGCAGCCGTGCCGAGTGAGCTGCAAGCGAAAGCGGACCGTCGGCACCTGCGGGCAGAGGCAAGGGGCAGCGCTCTCTCGGGAGGGACGGGGACACACACACACCTGCCTGCCTGCCGAAAAAAAGAAAGAAAAGGTGTATATACTAAGTTTTTTGGAGGGAAAACGGCCGGCTGTCGAAAGGGGCCCGCCTGCAAGGACGGGGACACACACACACACACACACACACACACACACACACACACACACACACACAAGCCACGCCTGCCTCCCTGGAAAAAGGAGGAAAAAACTAAGTTTTTTGGAGGGAAAACGCACGGGAGCCGAAAAGGGGGCCGGCCTGCTTGCCGAGAGAGTCGAGGCGCGGGAAAGTGCACGGAGGGAGCACGGGAACGGGGAGGGGGAGAGAGAGAGACACAGAGACACACAGATGGACGAGAGACGAGACCGGAGAGGAAGGAGCTCCGGTCCACCTCGCTTGCTTGCTAGCTACGTCTGTCTTTTCACCGCTGAGAGAAGGTAGTGCACCGTTCCCGGAGGCGCTGCAATACCGGGCCGATGCGTGGAGAGGACGGAGCAAGCTCCTGATCCAGCTCCCTGTTCCAAAAATCCGTTTAATATGTGGTCCCCCGATGGGGGACGTATCAGATATTAAACTGATAAGAACAGATACTACACTTGATCTTAGCCAAAAGGCCGAGAAGCGATGCCCGACGCCGGCCTTGGGCGGGCGCGCGGGCGTCCGGCTGGCGCGCAGCGGCGCAGGCCGACGCCTCTGGAGCCCGGTCCGCACGCGGCTGCCGGCCGCCCGGACTCCGCTCTCCCCCTCTCTTGCCTGCCTGCTTGCTCGCCTGCCTGCCCGCCAGTCCCGGGCGGGGGCCCTGCTCTTTGATCTCCTGTCAACGGCCCGACAACGACCGCAGCCGCGGGGGGCGCCAGCCGGCCGGCCTCCTTAGCTTAGGCCCCTCCCACCAGCAGCAGCCGTGCCGAGTGAGCTGCAAGCGAAAGCGGACCGTCGGCACCTGCGGGCAGAGGCAAGGGGCAGCGCTCTCTCGGGAGGGACGGGGACACACACACACCTGCCTGCCTGCCGAAAAAAAGAAAGAAAAGGTGTATATACTAAGTTTTTTGGAGGGAAAACGGCCGGCTGTCGAAAGGGGCCCGCCTGCAAGGACGGGGACACACACACACACACACACACACACACACACACACACACACACACACACACACACACACAAGCCACGCCTGCCTCCCTGGAAAAAGGAGGAAAAAACTAAGTTTTTTGGAGGGAAAACGCACGGGAGCCGAAAAGGGGGCCGGCCTGCTTGCCGAGAGAGTCGAGGCGCGGGAAAGTGCACGGAGGGAGCACGGGAACGGGGAGGGGGAGAGAGAGAGACACAGAGACACACAGATGGACGAGAGACGAGACCGGAGAGGAAGGAGCTCCGGTCCACCTCGCTTGCTTGCTAGCTACGTCTGTCTTTTCACCGCTGAGAGAAGGTAGTGCACCGTTCCCGGAGGCGCTGCAATACCGGGCCGATGCGTGGAGAGGACGGAGCAAGCTCCTGATCCAGCTCCCTGTTCCAAAAATCCGTTTAATATGTGGTCCCCCGATGGGGGACGTATCAGATATTAAACTGATAAGAACAGATTTTTTTTTTATGTTTTATTAGAAATCAGTAAAAAACAGTGCTTTCAAAAGTTTACTCTACCCTCCACCTTTACACCCATGTGATCAAGTCCTTCCATCTTTCGCGTGCTGCGGCGAATCCCCATCGGAGGACGTCCCACCGGATCTTCCGTGAGACGTCCCTCTTGACTCTCCTCAAGATGGCCGGCACTGACCTCTCCACGCCGTGTTTGACCAGCTCTGACCTCGCGTCCCACACGTGGAGCTTGGTCAGGCTGATCAGGAGCCACAGGAGAAACGCCGCATTCCATTTTCGGGAACCAGCCACGCCCTTCATCACCGTGTTCAGAGTCAGGAGGGACCCCAGGCCTACCTGTGCGTAGAGGTGCTGGCTGGACTTCCACACCCTCTGCACGAACCCGCACTCCCAAAAGACATGATTTACTGTTTCTTCCCCTGTGCAGCCGTGCCTCGGGCACTGGCTCTTCTTTGACAAGCCATGCGAGCACATGACGGCCCTGACCGCCATTCGACCCCACACGCCGAGCCAGTTCAGGTCCTTTAGTCTGTTATCCAGGCCCTTTGGCTGGGCCTGCTGCCAGATGTCACTGGGCACACCCAGGAGCGCTGGCCTGTCCAGTGCTGTGACCACCTGGTACATCTTCCTATGGCTCAGCGCGATGTCTTTGTCCCGTACCTCTGGATGTGCCCTCAGCCACTGCACTGCGTGTCGGTAGTGCAGTGGGAGCCGCTCGGCCTTCGGGGTCGTGTTGCTCCATGCGGCCAGGTGTCTCATGCTCGCTGCCAGCCAGAGGCTCACGAACCGGCCACACAGGTGGGGCGGGTTTCCGTGCAGGATGACGCACAGGTTGGCAACGAAAACACAGTCCAACTTCACTGGGAAGTTTGGGATCCCTCTGCCTCCTTCCATGGTAGGTCTGCACATGTCTATCCGGCGAATCCGTTCGTATGAGTGGCCCCAAACGAATGCAAAGACTGTTCTTACCAGTTCCTTCCTTTTCCTTTTAGGTAGGGGGTACACTACTGCCAGGTGGAGAAGCAAGGGCAGGATCTCCACCTTCAGCACCAGCGCCTTCCCTATCCATGTCAGGGATCGATGCTGCCAAAGGCCCAGCTTCTGCCTGATCTTCCGGAACCTGGCCTCCCAGTTCAGCCCTGAGGGGTCCAGGGTGTGAAATAGGACCCCCAGGATTTTCACCGGGCCGGCTGTCTCTTTCAGTCCTCCGGTGATCTCCGGTGCATACGACCAGGTTCCAAAAAGCTTCACCAGGCTCTTGGCGCGATTCAGTTGGGCGCCGGTGCCTCTGGAGTAGGCCTCCACGATGTCCAACACTCTCCCCAGACTCCTGTCAGAACTGAGGAAGAGTGTCACGTCATCCGCGTAGGCCGCGGTTTTAGCTTCCTGCCCACCTCCACCTGGCACTTTAATTCCCTCCACTCCGGGATCCTTCCGTAAGGGATCCAGCAGCAGCTCAAGAAAGATGACGTACAGCAGGGGCGAGAGTGGACATCCCTGTCGCACACCACACCTTACCGGAATCCTCCTCCCTACTGCTCCGTTGACTCTTACCCGGGACGTGGCGCCGTTGTAGAGCGCTTCGATCCACCTGACGAAAGCGTCAGGCAGACCCTTCCTCCTTAGGAGTGCCCACAGGGTCTCATGGTGGACCCGGTCGAACGCCTTCGCCTGATCTAGGCTCACCAGCATGAGCGGCAGGCCTCTGTCCTCCACCCAGGCGATGGTGTCCCGGATCAGCTGCAGGTTCCAGCTGATCTTCCGGCCTGCCACGCCACATGTCTGGTCCGCCCCGACCAGCTCCGGCATCACCGTTCTCAGACGGCCGCCCAGCACCCTGGCCAAGATCTTATAGTCCGTGCACAGGAGCTGGATCGGCCTCCAGTTTCCCAGGTCCGCTTTGTCTCCTCCCTTGTAGATCAGGGTCACGACGCCGGTCTTCATAGAGAGGCCCAGTTCATTGCTGTCCAGGGCCTCATTGAAGACCTGCACCAGAAAAGGCTCTAGCTGGTCCCAGAAGGTGCGGTAGAACTCCGCTGGTAGGCCGTCGACTCCGGGGACGGTCCCCTTCTTCAAACCAAACAATGCTGTCTTGATTTCCGCCCCCGTCACAGGCCCGACCAGCGAGGCGGGATCGTCCACCGCCTTCTCAACACCCTCCAGGAGCCTCTCCTTGGTGCTGGCGTCGATCTCCTTCTCCTGGAACAAGGTAGCGTAAAACCCTGTGGCACACTCCAGCATCCCGGGTAAGTCCGTGACTGCAGTCCCATCTTCGCGCCGCAAGCTTTCGAAGCAGCAGCGCTCCTGCTGCCTCCTCACGGCGCTGAAGAATTGGGGAGAGCACTGTTCTTCTCCCTCCTTCCAAACTCCCCGCAGCCTGAAAAGAAAGTTCTTTGCTCTCTGCAGCCACGTGTCTCTAAGCAGGCTCCTGACGATGGCAATCTTCTCGCCGTTGAAGGCGCCCCCCTGGTTCAGCTGCTCGTACAGTGCTTCTAGCTCCTCTTGGAGCTGGGCGCACTGGCGTTCCTCCAGACTCCGCCGGATCCAGCAGTATCGCCTGGTGACCGTCGCGAGAGTCTGTTTACACGATTCCCACCAGTGCACCGCCGAGCTAAAGAGCTCTCTTCTCCTCCCCAGGTCTTTCAGCACTGTCCCAATCTTCCTTCGGTATCTCTCCTCTTGTAGAACTTGTTTGTTTAGCTTCCAGTACCCAGCCTGGAAGCGCGGGTCCTCAACACCGAAAGAGATCGTGAGCAGCTGGTGATCCGAGAACCAGGTAGGGGTCACTTGCCTGCTTAATGTTGTCCACTTCACAGTAGAGAGGATGTAGTCGAGGCGTCGAAAACTCCCTCTCCCGTTGTCCCAGGTGTGGTGTGCAACGTTCTGAAACCCGTCTCGAAGGCCGAAGTCTGCGATCAAGGACCTCAACAGATGAACTCCCTGTCCGTGCGGGTCTCCCAGGTCGATGTTGAAGTCGCCGCCGACAATCAGCTCCCTGTTGGTATACAGCACGGGCTCCAGGTCTTTCAAAAAGGAGCCCTGCTGCCTTCTGTCTGCTGGGGCGTACACGTTGACTAACCTTATCTTCACTCCCCTCCAGGTTCCGTCCACCACCAGCAGACGTCCGGGAATCACTGAGCTGACTGTTTGGGCGGCGAACCCTGGCAGGCCGCACAGGATACCCACGCCAGAAGAGTTCACCCCTCCGACGCTCCACCACGAGGGACCCCTCCTCCACTCCCTCTGAAGGGTCCTCACGTCGTCGAGGTCCTTGAGATGGACTTCCTGCAGAAAGGTCACATCCAGCTTCCTTCGAGACAGGTAGGAAAACACTGCCACTCTCTTCTCCTGCTTCCTCAGACCCCTCACGTTAGCTGTTGCAACTGTGAGGGTCATGGCGGGTCTTGAGGGAGACTGTCACTCTCCATTCCCTCCGAGCGGCTGGAATCCGGAGAGCTCGCCGTCCCTGCTGTACTTCCTGAGCTGCCATCCTCCGTGTCCATGAACTGGACTGGGGTATCCGGGGCCTCTTGCTCGGGAGTAAGCGGTTCAGTCAGGCAGGCGACTACAGGGCTGCCTTCGTCCGTCACGTTGCCCGATACTGAAAAGACGGCCATCGGTACCGCCCCTGACCCCTGCCCTGGGGGAAGAGATTCCGAGGTGCTTTCGGCCTCGGAGTCGCTCAAGGCCGACGAGACTCCCTCCTCCTCTTCCATCCCCTCAGAGTCTGCGAGGTCTCCCGGGTCTTCCTCCTGGCCTTCCTCCTCGACCGTCTTCTTCTTCTTCTCCTGCGTCTCTTGCCGGCGTTTTCCTGCCCGCAGCCTCTTCGTCTTCCTCTTCTGCCCCGCGCTCTGCAGGGCCACCATCCCCTCCTCCTCTGCTGGCGTCGGTGCAGGCGCAGTTCTTCCCCCGCCCATCAGGGGGCGCCCCTTCCTCACCACTTCCGCCCAGGTTCCAGCCCCTCCGTCCGCTCCCCGCGATGTTCCCGGTCGTTCGCTATCCGATCCCCGGGCTGCCTCCCGCTGCTCCATGTCTGAGCCCCACGATGTTCCTGGACGCTCACCATCCTCTTCTCCCTGGCGCTCCTCCTCCACCTGTTCCCGTCCCTGTTTCTTTCCTCCCCTCTTCTCTCCCTTACCGGGGGGCCTGCTGCTCGTCGGCCGGCCTTCCCCCTCGCTGGCCTCATCCGCCTGCCTGATCCACTCCTTAACCGCCTCCTCCGTGGCCGCCTTCTCCGTGGCCGTTCTCTCCTTGGCCGTCCTCTCCGTGGCCGCGCCCCTCTTGCTGCACTGCCGGAAAAGGTGGCCTCTGTCCCCGCACAGGGAGCACTCCTTCACCTGGCAGTCTCGGGTGTGGTGTCCCGGGCGGCCGCACTTCCCACACTTCTCCGCCGTACATGCCCCCTCACGGTGCCCGGTGGTCCGACACTTCCTGCAAAATTCAGGCTGGTCCCAGTAAAACATGTACCCCCTACCTCCTCCGATTGCGAACGTAGCCGGTGGGTGGCTGTATCCATCCTTTGTTGTTGGGTCCCGTCGCAGTTCCACCAGGTACCGACGCTTTCCCGTCCACACAGTGCGTGTGTCGCTGAGCACCAATGGCCCAGTTCTCACATCCACATACCTGCTTAGGAAGGTAGTCACGTCGGCATCCGTCACAAAGGGATCAAACATGTGCAAAACCACCCACCTCTTACTGTCGCTCTGCAATCCACCACACTCATACTCCCGGAATCCGCCGCTCTTAATGATATCGTTGCATTTTCCTACCATTTTCTTGTGGATGTCCGCACTGATGAAGGTGGTGTCGATGAACTTCTGTGGCTGGTTCCCCTGCACGCACTTGATATCTGCTGCCTTCAGCCCCAAAGCACCAAACAGGACATCGTCCTCAAATTGCTCCCTTCCAGGTGGTGCCGTCTCCGGTTTCCAATGGAAGCGGAGAGTCCACTTGATGCTGGGGTCCTTCCCAGCCCTCCTCGCCTCTCCTGGCCCTGCAGCCATGGTTGGTGCAGCCTTTCGGCCGCCAAACAGCCAGGGAATGCAAAGCCGGGCAAAGAAAAATCAAAAGTTCCGACGTCCAAAAGGCAAAAAACGTAATCCAAAGGCAATCCGGGTCAATCCAAAGCAATCCAAACGCGTCTCCGCAGTGCTGTCCTCTCGGTCTCCTCTCACGGTCTCTCCGCCGCCGCCCTTCTCGTCCCCCAGCCAAGTCTTCAAGCCGCGGGCCTGCCACGTACTTTTCCGATCTTAGCCGAAAGGCCGAGAAGCGATGCCCGACGCCGGCCTTGGGCGGGCGCGCGGGCGTCCGGCTGGCGCGCAGCGGCGCAGGCCGACGCCTCTGGAGCCCGGTCCGCACGCGGCTGCCGGCCGCCCGGACTCCGCTCTCCCCCTCTCTTGCCTGCCTGCTTGCTCGCCTGCCTGCCCGCCAGTCCCGGGCGGGGGCCCTGCTCTTTGATCTCCTGTCAACGGCCCGACAACGACCGCAGCCGCGGGGGGCGCCAGCCGGCCGGCCTCCTTAGCTTAGGCCCCTCCCACCAGCAGCAGCCGTGCCGAGTGAGCTGCAAGCGAAAGCGGACCGTCGGCACCTGCGGGCAGAGGCAAGGGGCAGCGCTCTCTCGGGAGGGACGGGGACACACACACACCTGCCTGCCTGCCGAAAAAAAGAAAGAAAAGGTGTATATACTAAGTTTTTTGGAGGGAAAACGGCCGGCTGTCGAAAGGGGCCCGCCTGCAAGGACGGGGACACACACACACACACACACACACACACACACACACACACACACACACACACACACACACACAAGCCACGCCTGCCTCCCTGGAAAAAGGAGGAAAAAACTAAGTTTTTTGGAGGGAAAACGCACGGGAGCCGAAAAGGGGGCCGGCCTGCTTGCCGAGAGAGTCGAGGCGCGGGAAAGTGCACGGAGGGAGCACGGGAACGGGGAGGGGGAGAGAGAGAGACACAGAGACACACAGATGGACGAGAGACGAGACCGGAGAGGAAGGAGCTCCGGTCCACCTCGCTTGCTTGCTAGCTACGTCTGTCTTTTCACCGCTGAGAGAAGGTAGTGCACCGTTCCCGGAGGCGCTGCAATACCGGGCCGATGCGTGGAGAGGACGGAGCAAGCTCCTGATCCAGCTCCCTGTTCCAAAAATCCGTTTAATATGTGGTCCCCCGATGGGGGACGTATCAGATATTAAACTGATAAGAACAGATACTACACTTGATCTTAGCCAAAAGGCCGAGAAGCGATGCCCGACGCCGGCCTTGGGCGGGCGCGCGGGCGTCCGGCTGGCGCGCAGCGGCGCAGGCCGACGCCTCTGGAGCCCGGTCCGCACGCGGCTGCCGGCCGCCCGGACTCCGCTCTCCCCCTCTCTTGCCTGCCTGCTTGCTCGCCTGCCTGCCCGCCAGTCCCGGGCGGGGGCCCTGCTCTTTGATCTCCTGTCAACGGCCCGACAACGACCGCAGCCGCGGGGGGCGCCAGCCGGCCGGCCTCCTTAGCTTAGGCCCCTCCCACCAGCAGCAGCCGTGCCGAGTGAGCTGCAAGCGAAAGCGGACCGTCGGCACCTGCGGGCAGAGGCAAGGGGCAGCGCTCTCTCGGGAGGGACGGGGACACACACACACCTGCCTGCCTGCCGAAAAAAAGAAAGAAAAGGTGTATATACTAAGTTTTTTGGAGGGAAAACGGCCGGCTGTCGAAAGGGGCC
>NW_028296901.1:0-32500 GCF_055471065.1 Atractosteus spatula | reverse complement strand
AAATACAAAGGTCGTAAATCAAAACTCATTATAACCCAAAACCCCAAATGTCATACCTAAATCTCAAATACACCAAACTTCAGAACCATTCAAACCATTACAGTCCACATTTCACATAACAACCCAGGATGACAAACCCGTACGACAATCCAGGGTAACAAATTATACATAACTTAACATAAACAAACCCCATCACCTTAACCCTCCCAACTACAACCGAAACCATTACACAGCAAACATAAACCCTGAACACATCCTTCTTTACTCTCGTTAATCCCCAAACCATGTTGCTCTCCAACCCAAAGAAAGCCCCCTCACCATAATCCCACCCCTTATGCAAATTACCTCCGAACTTCAACCGAAAGCATTACACAGCAAACATAAACCCCAAACACTTCCCTATTCACAAACATGAATTCTCAAACCCCAAAACCCCACATTCCCATAATCCCCTTCTACTAATGACATCCTACCTGCAACCAAAACCATTACACAACAAACATAAACCCTTAACACATCCGTATCCACTTACATTAGTTCCCAAACCCAAAATAAACTACATCTCCATAACCCCTCCCCTTAGTCAAATTACCTCCTTCCCTTCATAATCACCCTCATCTCTTCCCTTTCTTTTCGTACATATTCCACCTTCACTGATTCACCATTCCCACTACCGTCCTCATCACTGTCTCTATCTGTGTCACTCAACCGTACACCCCCAACACTCCTACTTTCCACTACCCCATTACTGTCTTGGTCCACATCTGTCAAAGGCACAAAAAAACTTGTCCAACTCAATCGCCTCTCTTCCTCACCCCCATCCACAACACCCTTCCGCACAACCGTCCCCCCACTCTCCGATCCAGCACTCGACCGCACACTCTCCGCACTCACTAATTCAACCGCACCATTTTCACTTACTCCATCTTCACTATCACCATCTGTATCACTCAAACGAACACTCTCCACACTCCTACTTTTCGCAGCCACAGCCCTGGTCCTTTTCCCATTCCCCTTCCATTCCTTAGTCCCGGTTATTTGACAATGTACATCACCAAATCCAACCTTCCCACCCGAAAGACACCGAACACCATACACACAGTCCCTTGTCACATGATCCCGTGACTGACACCGGCTGCACAACGCTGTTGTGCATTGCACAGCATAATGACCCCCCTCCCCACACCTTCTGCACATTAGGGGTTGTCCCGGATAAACCAGGTACCCCCTTCGGGACCCATTTCCAAAAAACGCTGGAGGGTGAACCACCCCCTCTCCTCTTGCTATATCCATATACAGCCGCACCCAAAAGGTCCATTTCCCAGCCCAGACCCCATCATTGTCCAAGTCTTTCTTCCCTTCAGCTTGTAAAACCACATATCGTCGCAAAAAGGAGGCAATTTCCTCCTCCGAGACGAATGGGTCCGATACCCACACTGTCATGCGAAGCAATTGTCCCGCAAACATCGGCTCCACATGGAAGAGGTTCAACGGAGCCTCCTCCTTCCTTTCTTGCACCGTCTTCCACAAATCCAGGCAAAGATCCCCCGACACCAAAGTTAACTCAAAAACTCCGCGTTTAACAAAATCCTGTAAACACATCACCTCCGCAAACCGCAAATCAAAAAACCGAATCAAAAATAACTTAAACTTATCCCTTGTCCAAATTTCAGGTCCTTCCCGGCTCCGAAGCGAGAAACGCAGGGAGTTCTTCCTCCACTCTTTCCTCGCCCAAGGGATTCCGGCCATCGCAACAAACGCCATGCTCAGCCCGCTTCCGATCTCTCCAAACAATCCGACGTCCTCCGATCCTGTTCACCGCACAGCAAATCCTGTCCACAGCAATTTCCTCGCCACCGCCGTTCCCCCTTCTCGTCACCACGATCCTTCTGGCTCCAAAACTCCACGATCCCCCATCCAGTCGTCTCCGTCACAGCATTCCTCCTGTCGCCTTCCCGACCCCCTGGACTAAGACCTCGGAATTGCGGGCTTGCCGGCTTAAACCTTGATCTTAGCCAAAAGGCCGAGAAGCGATGCCCGACGCCGGCCTTGGGCGGGCGCGCGGGCGTCCGGCTGGCGCGCAGCGGCGCAGGCCGACGCCTCTGGAGCCCGGTCCGCACGCGGCTGCCGGCCGCCCGGACTCCGCTCTCCCCCTCTCTTGCCTGCCTGCTTGCTCGCCTGCCTGCCCGCCAGTCCCGGGCGGGGGCCCTGCTCTTTGATCTCCTGTCAACGGCCCGACAACGACCGCAGCCGCGGGGGGCGCCAGCCGGCCGGCCTCCTTAGCTTAGGCCCCTCCCACCAGCAGCAGCCGTGCCGAGTGAGCTGCAAGCGAAAGCGGACCGTCGGCACCTGCGGGCAGAGGCAAGGGGCAGCGCTCTCTCGGGAGGGACGGGGACACACACACACCTGCCTGCCTGCCGAAAAAAAGAAAGAAAAGGTGTATATACTAAGTTTTTTGGAGGGAAAACGGCCGGCTGTCGAAAGGGGCCCGCCTGCAAGGACGGGGACACACACACACACACACACACACACACACACACACACACACACACACACAAGCCACGCCTGCCTCCCTGGAAAAAGGAGGAAAAAACTAAGTTTTTTGGAGGGAAAACGCACGGGAGCCGAAAAGGGGGCCGGCCTGCTTGCCGAGAGAGTCGAGGCGCGGGAAAGTGCACGGAGGGAGCACGGGAACGGGGAGGGGGAGAGAGAGAGACACAGAGACACACAGATGGACGAGAGACGAGACCGGAGAGGAAGGAGCTCCGGTCCACCTCGCTTGCTTGCTAGCTACGTCTGTCTTTTCACCGCTGAGAGAAGGTAGTGCACCGTTCCCGGAGGCGCTGCAATACCGGGCCGATGCGTGGAGAGGACGGAGCAAGCTCCTGATCCAGCTCCCTGTTCCAAAAATCCGTTTAATATGTGGTCCCCCGATGGGGGACGTATCAGATATTAAACTGATAAGAACAGATTTTTTTTTTTTTTATGTTTTTATTACAAAAATAACAAACTACAACACACCAAGGTAAGACAACAACAACATTTCCACCATTCAAACAAAAAAACAAATCAGCCCCCCCTTGGAACAATAGCAACACCCCATATGATATTACACTCCACAGTCAAAATCAAAAATCAGAAAGCCACAAAGTATAAATAATACAATATTCATATGAGTTCAAACAGAAAACCTCCAAAACACAGTCACCGAAAATATTTACACAAATTCCTTATATTACCATAATCCCGCCCAATATGCAAAATTAATCCCTCCTCCATCCCCAACATTTCCATTATTATTATAAAACCAAGAAATACAGAAACAAAACCATACACAGAAAAACAATTCAACACCCCAAAGAAATTAACCCCTTCCACCTTTCTTTTGCCGCTGCAAAACCCCACCGCAGGATGTCCCACCGGACACGTCTGCTGACATCGTTTTTGACTTTACAAATTACCGACACGGCTGTAACACTACCGCCGTGCTCCACCAGCTCCTTCCTAGCTGCCCATATATAAAACTTAACTAAACTTAGTATAAACCATAACAAAAATTCTGTATTCCATTTCCTCGCTCCCTTTATTCCTCGAATCACCACCCGGCTCGTTAAAACAAAATCAAGGGCGACTTTCTGCAAGAGCTCCTCGCAGTGACCCCACACCCTTTGGGCGAAAACACAACCCCAGAATACATGTAGTAGGGTCTCCACCTCAGAACAGTCGGGATGCGGGCACTTGTCCTGCCTGGACAATCCATGCCTGTGGAGCGTGTCCCTCACGGGCAACCTGTTCCAGAGCAACCGCCAGTTGAGGTCCTTGAGTCTGTGTTCTAGACCCACCGGCTGGATCTGCCTCCACTCCTCCTCCGACACCCCCACGACCGCAGGTTCCCCCTTCTCCATAATAACCCTATACATTTGCCTATGGTCCGTTGAACCCAAGCCCTTCCTGAACTCCGGATGTTTCTGGAGCCACACCACAGCATGCCTATAATGCCAAGGCAGCTTTTGTGCCTTCGGCGTTGTGTTCGTCCACACTACCAGGTGTTTCATCGTAGCTGCGAACCACAAACGAATAAAACAAACACAGAGGTGATCCGGGTCTTCGTATAGGGTTTTACACAGATTTGCAATGAAAATAGTGTCTAACTTCAACGGGAAGTCCGGAACAGCCCTACCACCCCCCTCCACTGGCCTGCACATGTCCGCCCTCCTTATATACTCATGCGTTCCACTCCAAACGAAGTGGAAGACCGCCCTCACCAGGTCTCGGCGGAGCCGAGCAGGCAGGGGGAACACGCAGGCCAAGTGAAGCAGCAGTGGCAGTACGTCCACCTTTAAAACTAGCACTTTCCCCGTGTATGTCAGCGACCTATTCAACCACAGGCCCATCTTTTGCTTAACCTTCCCCATCCTCAGGTCCCAATTGATCCTGGCCGAGTCCTGTGTATGGTAGAGAACTCCCAGAATCTTCACCGGCCCCGTCACCAAGGTAAGACCACCCGCCACATCTTGTCGTTCTTTCCACTTGCCAAAATATTTAACAGTACATTTTGACGTGTTCAAAAAAGCACCTGTCCCTCTGGTCTGACTCTCTACTATCTGTAGTACTTGTGAAAGGCTGCTGTCAGTGGTAAGAAACAACGAAATATCGTCCGCATAGGCAGCTATTTTTGCCTGTGCTCCCCCACTCCCCGGGACCACCACCCCTTCCACCCGGGGATCACCTCGAATCAGATGTAGAAAGGGTTCTATGTAGAGCACGTACAATAAGGGGGACAGAGGGCATCCTTGCCTCACCCCGCACCTGACTGGAATACCCATGCCTAGCTTACCATTAATGCATACCCTTGAGATGACATTATTATACAAAACCTTGATCCATCTAATGAAGCCTTCGTCCAACCCCACTCTTTTCATCACCTCCCAAAGGAAAGTGTGATGTACCCGATCAAAAGCCTTGTTCTGATCAAGGTTCACAAGCATCATCTCAAGGTTCCTGTCTTCCACCCATTCTATCACGTCTCTGATCAACTGCAGGTTCCACTTTACGTTTCTGCCCTCCACACTGCAGGTTTGATCCCTACTCACCAGATCCGGCATCACCTTCCTCAGCCGTCTCCCCAATACTCTGGCCAAGATCTTATAATCGGTGCAGAGTAATTGGATCGGCCTCCAGTTCTCCAGATCTTCTTTATCCCCTTTCTTATAAACCAGAGACATGATACCAGTCCTCATCGTTCTTCCTAACTCACCCTCCTTCAGGACTTCATTATAGACCTCCAACAGCACCGGTAGTAACCTGTCCCGGAAGGTGACATAAAAATCTGTAGGAAGCCCGTCAATCCCAGGGGTAGTACCTTTTCGCAGGCCACCAATGGCTTCTCCTATCTCCGTCAGTGTTAGATCCCCACACACACCTTCCACACCAACCGTCTTCCTGTCGAAACCCACCAACCACTCATCCCACAAGCTCGCATCCACTGGTTTCTCTGAAAATAAAAACCTGTAAAAATTAGTTGCACACCTCACCATGCCTTCTATATCTCTGACAATGGACCCATCTTCTCTCCTCAGACCCTCAAAGAGAGTCTTCTTCTGTCTGGCTCGGACCGAGCCAAAGAACTGAGCTGAGCACTTCTCCTCGCCCTCCATCAGGGTGCCCTTAAGCCTAAACAAAAAATCCTTCGCTCGCTCTAACCAAAGTTCTTTCAGCCTGAGCTTGAGCTCTGAAACTTTTGCCATATCAAAAGCACCGCCCTGGTTGGAAGCCACATACAGATCTTCAAGTTCCTGCTGCAATCTCTCAAGCTCTCTTCTCTCTGCTACTTTCTTTTGGCAACAGTAGGAAATAGAAGCTTTGGAGATAGCCCTTTTACAGGCCTCCCACCAAAGAACCGCTGTCGGGTACCTCCCCCTCTGTAACTGGAAGCGTTCCAAAAGCGCAACTATCATGCTCTGATAATCGGCTTCCAATAACACTTTCGTGTTCAGCTTCCAGAAATTTGATTTAGGGTCCATACCAACTGGTATCAGATCAACCGACAGCAACAGATGATCTGAAAACCAAACCGGGGTAACCTGTGCCGCCTGTGTCAACCCACGCAGGGTGGTGAAGATATAATCCAGTCTTCTAAAAACACCCCTTCCGTTACTCCATGTGTGCATTCTCCCTCTCTGACTGAGATCTTTATGACCGTCCTTTAAATAAAACCGTGATATTAATTCCTTAAAACTACCCACACTCGCACCACTCACGTCACACACATCCATATTAAAATCCCCTCCCATCACCACCACCCTATTAGTAAACAGATGTGGCTCAAGATCTCTTAAAAACGCCGCCTGGAGCCGCCTTTCGGCAGGCCCGTAGACAGCTATCAGACGGACCTGCAGTCCGTCCCATACACCATCTACGACCATAAGCCTTCCCGGGACTATGATATTGACATCGTTAGCCGTGAAATTCGGGGTTCCACAAAGGATCCCAATTCCAGACGAGTGCACTCCCCCTACGCTCCACCAAGACTCCCCTTTAACCCAATCTCTCTTAAAGGTGGCAATATCACCTCTCGTGCCTAAATGTACCTCCTGCAGGAAACAAAAGCCGAATTGGCGCGCTTCTAAATATTTAAAGACGCCAATCCGCTTAACATGATTTTTAAGCCCTCTGGCGTTAACCGTACATACTGTGCGACTCATGTTGGATCAAAAGGAGTCCGCAGCTGTAACCCGTCTCCCAAACTAAAGTCACTTTGTATTCCGATAGGGCTAAGGACATTCTCCATCCCACTTGGAACCTGCGGGGACCCCTCCCCCAGGGATGATGGACTTACCCCAGGATCATCGGAGGTCAGAAGGTGGGTACCGCCGTCTTTCCCGGACTGTTCTGAGGTCTCCGAAACAGAAACTTCCTGTTCCACCACTATGTCCCCTTGGCCCGGGGGTATGGGGTCATCGAGCGTACTAACCGCGGCTGAGGCTTCCAAGGGGTCAGCCTCCTTACCCAGCTCTTCACCCCCCTCCCTCTGTTCCCCTTCCTCCCCACCCCCCCCTTCCCTGCCCCCTTCCCCTTCCCCTTCCCCCTCTACACCCTCCTCCACCCCTTCCTCCTTCCTACCCCCTTTCTTACCCTCCCCCCTCGCCCTCTTTACAGCAATCGCCTTTTTACGTCTCGGCCTTCTCTGTCCACTCTCTCCATCTTCTACCTTCTGGACCTCGACGTCGCTGGTTTCCGAGTCCTCCTCGGAATCTAGGACCTGGAAACGATTGGTCACCGTCTCAAACAAGCACACGTCAGACCTCATTCTTCTCTTTTCAGCCGCCGACTTCCTCTTTGTGGCCCTGCTCGGCTGGATGGACCACTCCGGCGACCCCGATTCTGCCTCCTCCACCTGTTCGGCCCATGATGAGGTCCCCGGACGCGCCTCTTCAGGTACCTCGGTCGCCGTTGCTGGCTCCTCTGGTCTATCGCCTCTGTCCTCTCTTACGTCTGCACAAGGCCTCTGGGTGGTCGCAGCCTTCTGCGGTGGTCTGGTCTCGTCTCCCCTCGAGCCCTCCGCCGAGGTCCGCACCACATCTGCAAAACTCCGGCTCTTCCTCGGACAGACCCTGTAAACATGGCCTTCTGCCCCACATAGGTCACATGTCAAAACCTTGGTGCAATCCTTTGTGTCATGAGTTGTGGCCTTACACTTTCGACACACACCACCGGGACAGTTCATAGCCACATGTCCTCTCTGAAAACATTTCTTACATGTCACAGGTTGGCCCGGGTAAAAGAGGTAACCCCTATTAGGCCCTATTGAAAAATAAGCCGGGGGGTGAACCACACCCTCGCCCTCAGACGGCTTAGGTCTCAGCCTCACCGTATAGCGCCTCTTACCAGTCCACACTCTGAGGACGTCTAAATCTTTCTGGCCTTCTCCCTGGACATCCACGAACCTGGATAAAAAGGTAATTATGTCCCTTTCTGGTACCCGGTGGTTAAACAAATGAATTGTCAAAGTCCTGAGTTCCCTGGCGAACAACGGCTCTATCAGGAACTCATTAAGTGGAGCCACCTCCTTTCCCTCGCACACTCTCTCCCAAGCCTTCTCACAAAGTTCGTCGCTCGCGAGAGACAGGTCGTAAATCCCTCGAACCGGGAAGTCTTGCAAACAATCGATGTCCTTCAACTCGATCCCCAAAGCCTTCATCAGGACCACTCGTTCAAACCGCTCACGGTTCATCCAGTCCTTCTTCCTCTCCGCATCCTTCACCACAAAGCGCACTGTGCACCGCATCAGCCCCTCACGGGACAGAGGGTGCACAGCCGCCGGACCGCGGGCCCGCTCACCACCGCCGACCGCCGTCATCTTGGAGGCCCCACTTCGCCCCCTGGGCTCAACCCAGGGCGACTACCCGTGGTGACCTTTGGTGGACGTCTGCTCCGGTCTTCTGGTGGTAAGGATCCGCCCGTCTGGTCTGGTCTGGTTCCGCCGTTCGTCGTCTTCTCCTTCTCCTCCTCGCCTTCGTCGTCTTCACCTTTTGACAAGTCCTCGGACCGCGGTCATGCCACGTATCGTCGGAACTTGGCCAAAAGGCCGAGAAGCGATGCCCGACGCCGGCCTTGGGCGGGCGCGCGGGCGTCCGGCTGGCGCGCAGCGGCGCAGGCCGACGCCTCTGGAGCCCGGTCCGCACGCGGCTGCCGGCCGCCCGGACTCCGCTCTCCCCCTCTCTTGCCTGCCTGCTTGCTCGCCTGCCTGCCCGCCAGTCCCGGGCGGGGGCCCTGCTCTTTGATCTCCTGTCAACGGCCCGACAACGACCGCAGCCGCGGGGGGCGCCAGCCGGCCGGCCTCCTTAGCTTAGGCCCCTCCCACCAGCAGCAGCCGTGCCGAGTGAGCTGCAAGCGAAAGCGGACCGTCGGCACCTGCGGGCAGAGGCAAGGGGCAGCGCTCTCTCGGGAGGGACGGGGACACACACACACCTGCCTGCCTGCCGAAAAAAAGAAAGAAAAGGTGTATATACTAAGTTTTTTGGAGGGAAAACGGCCGGCTGTCGAAAGGGGCCCGCCTGCAAGGACGGGGACACACACACACACACACACACACACACACACACACACACACACACACACACACAGCCACGCCTGCCTCCCTGGAAAAAGGAGGAAAAAACTAAGTTTTTTGGAGGGAAAACGCACGGGAGCCGAAAAGGGGGCCGGCCTGCTTGCCGAGAGAGTCGAGGCGCGGGAAAGTGCACGGAGGGAGCACGGGAACGGGGAGGGGGAGAGAGAGAGACACAGAGACACACAGATGGACGAGAGACGAGACCGGAGAGGAAGGAGCTCCGGTCCACCTCGCTTGCTTGCTAGCTACGTCTGTCTTTTCACCGCTGAGAGAAGGTAGTGCACCGTTCCCGGAGGCGCTGCAATACCGGGCCGATGCGTGGAGAGGACGGAGCAAGCTCCTGATCCAGCTCCCTGTTCCAAAAATCCGTTTAATATGTGGTCCCCCGATGGGGGACGTATCAGATATTAAACTGATAAGAACAGATACTACACTTGATCTTAGCCAAAAGGCCGAGAAGCGATGCCCGACGCCGGCCTTGGGCGGGCGCGCGGGCGTCCGGCTGGCGCGCAGCGGCGCAGGCCGACGCCTCTGGAGCCCGGTCCGCACGCGGCTGCCGGCCGCCCGGACTCCGCTCTCCCCCTCTCTTGCCTGCCTGCTTGCTCGCCTGCCTGCCCGCCAGTCCCGGGCGGGGGCCCTGCTCTTTGATCTCCTGTCAACGGCCCGACAACGACCGCAGCCGCGGGGGGCGCCAGCCGGCCGGCCTCCTTAGCTTAGGCCCCTCCCACCAGCAGCAGCCGTGCCGAGTGAGCTGCAAGCGAAAGCGGACCGTCGGCACCTGCGGGCAGAGGCAAGGGGCAGCGCTCTCTCGGGAGGGACGGGGACACACACACACCTGCCTGCCTGCCGAAAAAAAGAAAGAAAAGGTGTATATACTAAGTTTTTTGGAGGGAAAACGGCCGGCTGTCGAAAGGGGCCCGCCTGCAAGGACGGGGACACACACACACACACACACACACACACACACACACACACACACACACACACACAAGCCACGCCTGCCTCCCTGGAAAAAGGAGGAAAAAACTAAGTTTTTTGGAGGGAAAACGCACGGGAGCCGAAAAGGGGGCCGGCCTGCTTGCCGAGAGAGTCGAGGCGCGGGAAAGTGCACGGAGGGAGCACGGGAACGGGGAGGGGGAGAGAGAGAGACACAGAGACACACAGATGGACGAGAGACGAGACCGGAGAGGAAGGAGCTCCGGTCCACCTCGCTTGCTTGCTAGCTACGTCTGTCTTTTCACCGCTGAGAGAAGGTAGTGCACCGTTCCCGGAGGCGCTGCAATACCGGGCCGATGCGTGGAGAGGACGGAGCAAGCTCCTGATCCAGCTCCCTGTTCCAAAAATCCGTTTAATATGTGGTCCCCCGATGGGGGACGTATCAGATATTAAACTGATAAGAACAGATACTACACTTGATCTTAGCCAAAAGGCCGAGAAGCGATGCCCGACGCCGGCCTTGGGCGGGCGCGCGGGCGTCCGGCTGGCGCGCAGCGGCGCAGGCCGACGCCTCTGGAGCCCGGTCCGCACGCGGCTGCCGGCCGCCCGGACTCCGCTCTCCCCCTCTCTTGCCTGCCTGCTTGCTCGCCTGCCTGCCCGCCAGTCCCGGGCGGGGGCCCTGCTCTTTGATCTCCTGTCAACGGCCCGACAACGACCGCAGCCGCGGGGGGCGCCAGCCGGCCGGCCTCCTTAGCTTAGGCCCCTCCCACCAGCAGCAGCCGTGCCGAGTGAGCTGCAAGCGAAAGCGGACCGTCGGCACCTGCGGGCAGAGGCAAGGGGCAGCGCTCTCTCGGGAGGGACGGGGACACACACACACCTGCCTGCCTGCCGAAAAAAAGAAAGAAAAGGTGTATATACTAAGTTTTTTGGAGGGAAAACGGCCGGCTGTCGAAAGGGGCCCGCCTGCAAGGACGGGGACACACACACACACACACACACACACACACACACACACACACACACACACACAAGCCACGCCTGCCTCCCTGGAAAAAGGAGGAAAAAACTAAGTTTTTTGGAGGGAAAACGCACGGGAGCCGAAAAGGGGGCCGGCCTGCTTGCCGAGAGAGTCGAGGCGCGGGAAAGTGCACGGAGGGAGCACGGGAACGGGGAGGGGGAGAGAGAGAGACACAGAGACACACAGATGGACGAGAGACGAGACCGGAGAGGAAGGAGCTCCGGTCCACCTCGCTTGCTTGCTAGCTACGTCTGTCTTTTCACCGCTGAGAGAAGGTAGTGCACCGTTCCCGGAGGCGCTGCAATACCGGGCCGATGCGTGGAGAGGACGGAGCAAGCTCCTGATCCAGCTCCCTGTTCCAAAAATCCGTTTAATATGTGGTCCCCCGATGGGGGACGTATCAGATATTAAACTGATAAGAACAGATACTACACTTGATCTTAGCCAAAAGGCCGAGAAGCGATGCCCGACGCCGGCCTTGGGCGGGCGCGCGGGCGTCCGGCTGGCGCGCAGCGGCGCAGGCCGACGCCTCTGGAGCCCGGTCCGCACGCGGCTGCCGGCCGCCCGGACTCCGCTCTCCCCCTCTCTTGCCTGCCTGCTTGCTCGCCTGCCTGCCCGCCAGTCCCGGGCGGGGGCCCTGCTCTTTGATCTCCTGTCAACGGCCCGACAACGACCGCAGCCGCGGGGGGCGCCAGCCGGCCGGCCTCCTTAGCTTAGGCCCCTCCCACCAGCAGCAGCCGTGCCGAGTGAGCTGCAAGCGAAAGCGGACCGTCGGCACCTGCGGGCAGAGGCAAGGGGCAGCGCTCTCTCGGGAGGGACGGGGACACACACACACCTGCCTGCCTGCCGAAAAAAAGAAAGAAAAGGTGTATATACTAAGTTTTTTGGAGGGAAAACGGCCGGCTGTCGAAAGGGGCCCGCCTGCAAGGACGGGGACACACACACACACACACACACACACACACACACACACACACACACACACACAAGCCACGCCTGCCTCCCTGGAAAAAGGAGGAAAAAACTAAGTTTTTTGGAGGGAAAACGCACGGGAGCCGAAAAGGGGGCCGGCCTGCTTGCCGAGAGAGTCGAGGCGCGGGAAAGTGCACGGAGGGAGCACGGGAACGGGGAGGGGGAGAGAGAGAGACACAGAGACACACAGATGGACGAGAGACGAGACCGGAGAGGAAGGAGCTCCGGTCCACCTCGCTTGCTTGCTAGCTACGTCTGTCTTTTCACCGCTGAGAGAAGGTAGTGCACCGTTCCCGGAGGCGCTGCAATACCGGGCCGATGCGTGGAGAGGACGGAGCAAGCTCCTGATCCAGCTCCCTGTTCCAAAAATCCGTTTAATATGTGGTCCCCCGATGGGGGACGTATCAGATATTAAACTGATAAGAACAGATACTACACTTGATCTTAGCCAAAAGGCCGAGAAGCGATGCCCGACGCCGGCCTTGGGCGGGCGCGCGGGCGTCCGGCTGGCGCGCAGCGGCGCAGGCCGACGCCTCTGGAGCCCGGTCCGCACGCGGCTGCCGGCCGCCCGGACTCCGCTCTCCCCCTCTCTTGCCTGCCTGCTTGCTCGCCTGCCTGCCCGCCAGTCCCGGGCGGGGGCCCTGCTCTTTGATCTCCTGTCAACGGCCCGACAACGACCGCAGCCGCGGGGGGCGCCAGCCGGCCGGCCTCCTTAGCTTAGGCCCCTCCCACCAGCAGCAGCCGTGCCGAGTGAGCTGCAAGCGAAAGCGGACCGTCGGCACCTGCGGGCAGAGGCAAGGGGCAGCGCTCTCTCGGGAGGGACGGGGACACACACACACCTGCCTGCCTGCCGAAAAAAAGAAAGAAAAGGTGTATATACTAAGTTTTTTGGAGGGAAAACGGCCGGCTGTCGAAAGGGGCCCGCCTGCAAGGACGGGGACACACACACACACACACACACACACACACACACACACACACACACACACACAAGCCACGCCTGCCTCCCTGGAAAAAGGAGGAAAAAACTAAGTTTTTTGGAGGGAAAACGCACGGGAGCCGAAAAGGGGGCCGGCCTGCTTGCCGAGAGAGTCGAGGCGCGGGAAAGTGCACGGAGGGAGCACGGGAACGGGGAGGGGGAGAGAGAGAGACACAGAGACACACAGATGGACGAGAGACGAGACCGGAGAGGAAGGAGCTCCGGTCCACCTCGCTTGCTTGCTAGCTACGTCTGTCTTTTCACCGCTGAGAGAAGGTAGTGCACCGTTCCCGGAGGCGCTGCAATACCGGGCCGATGCGTGGAGAGGACGGAGCAAGCTCCTGATCCAGCTCCCTGTTCCAAAAATCCGTTTAATATGTGGTCCCCCGATGGGGGACGTATCAGATATTAAACTGATAAGAACAGATACTACACTTGATCTTAGCCAAAAGGCCGAGAAGCGATGCCCGACGCCGGCCTTGGGCGGGCGCGCGGGCGTCCGGCTGGCGCGCAGCGGCGCAGGCCGACGCCTCTGGAGCCCGGTCCGCACGCGGCTGCCGGCCGCCCGGACTCCGCTCTCCCCCTCTCTTGCCTGCCTGCTTGCTCGCCTGCCTGCCCGCCAGTCCCGGGCGGGGGCCCTGCTCTTTGATCTCCTGTCAACGGCCCGACAACGACCGCAGCCGCGGGGGGCGCCAGCCGGCCGGCCTCCTTAGCTTAGGCCCCTCCCACCAGCAGCAGCCGTGCCGAGTGAGCTGCAAGCGAAAGCGGACCGTCGGCACCTGCGGGCAGAGGCAAGGGGCAGCGCTCTCTCGGGAGGGACGGGGACACACACACACCTGCCTGCCTGCCGAAAAAAAGAAAGAAAAGGTGTATATACTAAGTTTTTTGGAGGGAAAACGGCCGGCTGTCGAAAGGGGCCCGCCTGCAAGGACGGGGACACACACACACACACACACACACACACACACACACACACACACACACACACAAGCCACGCCTGCCTCCCTGGAAAAAGGAGGAAAAAACTAAGTTTTTTGGAGGGAAAACGCACGGGAGCCGAAAAGGGGGCCGGCCTGCTTGCCGAGAGAGTCGAGGCGCGGGAAAGTGCACGGAGGGAGCACGGGAACGGGGAGGGGGAGAGAGAGAGACACAGAGACACACAGATGGACGAGAGACGAGACCGGAGAGGAAGGAGCTCCGGTCCACCTCGCTTGCTTGCTAGCTACGTCTGTCTTTTCACCGCTGAGAGAAGGTAGTGCACCGTTCCCGGAGGCGCTGCAATACCGGGCCGATGCGTGGAGAGGACGGAGCAAGCTCCTGATCCAGCTCCCTGTTCCAAAAATCCGTTTAATATGTGGTCCCCCGATGGGGGACGTATCAGATATTAAACTGATAAGAACAGATACTACACTTGATCTTAGCCAAAAGGCCGAGAAGCGATGCCCGACGCCGGCCTTGGGCGGGCGCGCGGGCGTCCGGCTGGCGCGCAGCGGCGCAGGCCGACGCCTCTGGAGCCCGGTCCGCACGCGGCTGCCGGCCGCCCGGACTCCGCTCTCCCCCTCTCTTGCCTGCCTGCTTGCTCGCCTGCCTGCCCGCCAGTCCCGGGCGGGGGCCCTGCTCTTTGATCTCCTGTCAACGGCCCGACAACGACCGCAGCCGCGGGGGGCGCCAGCCGGCCGGCCTCCTTAGCTTAGGCCCCTCCCACCAGCAGCAGCCGTGCCGAGTGAGCTGCAAGCGAAAGCGGACCGTCGGCACCTGCGGGCAGAGGCAAGGGGCAGCGCTCTCTCGGGAGGGACGGGGACACACACACACCTGCCTGCCTGCCGAAAAAAAGAAAGAAAAGGTGTATATACTAAGTTTTTTGGAGGGAAAACGGCCGGCTGTCGAAAGGGGCCCGCCTGCAAGGACGGGGACACACACACACACACACACACACACACACACACACACACACACACACACACAAGCCACGCCTGCCTCCCTGGAAAAAGGAGGAAAAAACTAAGTTTTTTGGAGGGAAAACGCACGGGAGCCGAAAAGGGGGCCGGCCTGCTTGCCGAGAGAGTCGAGGCGCGGGAAAGTGCACGGAGGGAGCACGGGAACGGGGAGGGGGAGAGAGAGAGACACAGAGACACACAGATGGACGAGAGACGAGACCGGAGAGGAAGGAGCTCCGGTCCACCTCGCTTGCTTGCTAGCTACGTCTGTCTTTTCACCGCTGAGAGAAGGTAGTGCACCGTTCCCGGAGGCGCTGCAATACCGGGCCGATGCGTGGAGAGGACGGAGCAAGCTCCTGATCCAGCTCCCTGTTCCAAAAATCCGTTTAATATGTGGTCCCCCGATGGGGGACGTATCAGATATTAAACTGATAAGAACAGATACTACACTTGATCTTAGCCAAAAGGCCGAGAAGCGATGCCCGACGCCGGCCTTGGGCGGGCGCGCGGGCGTCCGGCTGGCGCGCAGCGGCGCAGGCCGACGCCTCTGGAGCCCGGTCCGCACGCGGCTGCCGGCCGCCCGGACTCCGCTCTCCCCCTCTCTTGCCTGCCTGCTTGCTCGCCTGCCTGCCCGCCAGTCCCGGGCGGGGGCCCTGCTCTTTGATCTCCTGTCAACGGCCCGACAACGACCGCAGCCGCGGGGGGCGCCAGCCGGCCGGCCTCCTTAGCTTAGGCCCCTCCCACCAGCAGCAGCCGTGCCGAGTGAGCTGCAAGCGAAAGCGGACCGTCGGCACCTGCGGGCAGAGGCAAGGGGCAGCGCTCTCTCGGGAGGGACGGGGACACACACACACCTGCCTGCCTGCCGAAAAAAAGAAAGAAAAGGTGTATATACTAAGTTTTTTGGAGGGAAAACGGCCGGCTGTCGAAAGGGGCCCGCCTGCAAGGACGGGGACACACACACACACACACACACACACACACACACACACACACACACACACACAAGCCACGCCTGCCTCCCTGGAAAAAGGAGGAAAAAACTAAGTTTTTTGGAGGGAAAACGCACGGGAGCCGAAAAGGGGGCCGGCCTGCTTGCCGAGAGAGTCGAGGCGCGGGAAAGTGCACGGAGGGAGCACGGGAACGGGGAGGGGGAGAGAGAGAGACACAGAGACACACAGATGGACGAGAGACGAGACCGGAGAGGAAGGAGCTCCGGTCCACCTCGCTTGCTTGCTAGCTACGTCTGTCTTTTCACCGCTGAGAGAAGGTAGTGCACCGTTCCCGGAGGCGCTGCAATACCGGGCCGATGCGTGGAGAGGACGGAGCAAGCTCCTGATCCAGCTCCCTGTTCCAAAAATCCGTTTAATATGTGGTCCCCCGATGGGGGACGTATCAGATATTAAACTGATAAGAACAGATACTACACTTGATCTTAGCCAAAAGGCCGAGAAGCGATGCCCGACGCCGGCCTTGGGCGGGCGCGCGGGCGTCCGGCTGGCGCGCAGCGGCGCAGGCCGACGCCTCTGGAGCCCGGTCCGCACGCGGCTGCCGGCCGCCCGGACTCCGCTCTCCCCCTCTCTTGCCTGCCTGCTTGCTCGCCTGCCTGCCCGCCAGTCCCGGGCGGGGGCCCTGCTCTTTGATCTCCTGTCAACGGCCCGACAACGACCGCAGCCGCGGGGGGCGCCAGCCGGCCGGCCTCCTTAGCTTAGGCCCCTCCCACCAGCAGCAGCCGTGCCGAGTGAGCTGCAAGCGAAAGCGGACCGTCGGCACCTGCGGGCAGAGGCAAGGGGCAGCGCTCTCTCGGGAGGGACGGGGACACACACACACCTGCCTGCCTGCCGAAAAAAAGAAAGAAAAGGTGTATATACTAAGTTTTTTGGAGGGAAAACGGCCGGCTGTCGAAAGGGGCCCGCCTGCAAGGACGGGGACACACACACACACACACACACACACACACACACACACACACACACACACACAAGCCACGCCTGCCTCCCTGGAAAAAGGAGGAAAAAACTAAGTTTTTTGGAGGGAAAACGCACGGGAGCCGAAAAGGGGGCCGGCCTGCTTGCCGAGAGAGTCGAGGCGCGGGAAAGTGCACGGAGGGAGCACGGGAACGGGGAGGGGGAGAGAGAGAGACACAGAGACACACAGATGGACGAGAGACGAGACCGGAGAGGAAGGAGCTCCGGTCCACCTCGCTTGCTTGCTAGCTACGTCTGTCTTTTCACCGCTGAGAGAAGGTAGTGCACCGTTCCCGGAGGCGCTGCAATACCGGGCCGATGCGTGGAGAGGACGGAGCAAGCTCCTGATCCAGCTCCCTGTTCCAAAAATCCGTTTAATATGTGGTCCCCCGATGGGGGACGTATCAGATATTAAACTGATAAGAACAGATACTACACTTGATCTTAGCCAAAAGGCCGAGAAGCGATGCCCGACGCCGGCCTTGGGCGGGCGCGCGGGCGTCCGGCTGGCGCGCAGCGGCGCAGGCCGACGCCTCTGGAGCCCGGTCCGCACGCGGCTGCCGGCCGCCCGGACTCCGCTCTCCCCCTCTCTTGCCTGCCTGCTTGCTCGCCTGCCTGCCCGCCAGTCCCGGGCGGGGGCCCTGCTCTTTGATCTCCTGTCAACGGCCCGACAACGACCGCAGCCGCGGGGGGCGCCAGCCGGCCGGCCTCCTTAGCTTAGGCCCCTCCCACCAGCAGCAGCCGTGCCGAGTGAGCTGCAAGCGAAAGCGGACCGTCGGCACCTGCGGGCAGAGGCAAGGGGCAGCGCTCTCTCGGGAGGGACGGGGACACACACACACCTGCCTGCCTGCCGAAAAAAAGAAAGAAAAGGTGTATATACTAAGTTTTTTGGAGGGAAAACGGCCGGCTGTCGAAAGGGGCCCGCCTGCAAGGACGGGGACACACACACACACACACACACACACACACACACACACACACACACACACACAAGCCACGCCTGCCTCCCTGGAAAAAGGAGGAAAAAACTAAGTTTTTTGGAGGGAAAACGCACGGGAGCCGAAAAGGGGGCCGGCCTGCTTGCCGAGAGAGTCGAGGCGCGGGAAAGTGCACGGAGGGAGCACGGGAACGGGGAGGGGGAGAGAGAGAGACACAGAGACACACAGATGGACGAGAGACGAGACCGGAGAGGAAGGAGCTCCGGTCCACCTCGCTTGCTTGCTAGCTACGTCTGTCTTTTCACCGCTGAGAGAAGGTAGTGCACCGTTCCCGGAGGCGCTGCAATACCGGGCCGATGCGTGGAGAGGACGGAGCAAGCTCCTGATCCAGCTCCCTGTTCCAAAAATCCGTTTAATATGTGGTCCCCCGATGGGGGACGTATCAGATATTAAACTGATAAGAACAGATACTACACTTGATCTTAGCCAAAAGGCCGAGAAGCGATGCCCGACGCCGGCCTTGGGCGGGCGCGCGGGCGTCCGGCTGGCGCGCAGCGGCGCAGGCCGACGCCTCTGGAGCCCGGTCCGCACGCGGCTGCCGGCCGCCCGGACTCCGCTCTCCCCCTCTCTTGCCTGCCTGCTTGCTCGCCTGCCTGCCCGCCAGTCCCGGGCGGGGGCCCTGCTCTTTGATCTCCTGTCAACGGCCCGACAACGACCGCAGCCGCGGGGGGCGCCAGCCGGCCGGCCTCCTTAGCTTAGGCCCCTCCCACCAGCAGCAGCCGTGCCGAGTGAGCTGCAAGCGAAAGCGGACCGTCGGCACCTGCGGGCAGAGGCAAGGGGCAGCGCTCTCTCGGGAGGGACGGGGACACACACACACCTGCCTGCCTGCCGAAAAAAAGAAAGAAAAGGTGTATATACTAAGTTTTTTGGAGGGAAAACGGCCGGCTGTCGAAAGGGGCCCGCCTGCAAGGACGGGGACACACACACACACACACACACACACACACACACACACACACACACACACACAAGCCACGCCTGCCTCCCTGGAAAAAGGAGGAAAAAACTAAGTTTTTTGGAGGGAAAACGCACGGGAGCCGAAAAGGGGGCCGGCCTGCTTGCCGAGAGAGTCGAGGCGCGGGAAAGTGCACGGAGGGAGCACGGGAACGGGGAGGGGGAGAGAGAGAGACACAGAGACACACAGATGGACGAGAGACGAGACCGGAGAGGAAGGAGCTCCGGTCCACCTCGCTTGCTTGCTAGCTACGTCTGTCTTTTCACCGCTGAGAGAAGGTAGTGCACCGTTCCCGGAGGCGCTGCAATACCGGGCCGATGCGTGGAGAGGACGGAGCAAGCTCCTGATCCAGCTCCCTGTTCCAAAAATCCGTTTAATATGTGGTCCCCCGATGGGGGACGTATCAGATATTAAACTGATAAGAACAGATACTACACTTGATCTTAGCCAAAAGGCCGAGAAGCGATGCCCGACGCCGGCCTTGGGCGGGCGCGCGGGCGTCCGGCTGGCGCGCAGCGGCGCAGGCCGACGCCTCTGGAGCCCGGTCCGCACGCGGCTGCCGGCCGCCCGGACTCCGCTCTCCCCCTCTCTTGCCTGCCTGCTTGCTCGCCTGCCTGCCCGCCAGTCCCGGGCGGGGGCCCTGCTCTTTGATCTCCTGTCAACGGCCCGACAACGACCGCAGCCGCGGGGGGCGCCAGCCGGCCGGCCTCCTTAGCTTAGGCCCCTCCCACCAGCAGCAGCCGTGCCGAGTGAGCTGCAAGCGAAAGCGGACCGTCGGCACCTGCGGGCAGAGGCAAGGGGCAGCGCTCTCTCGGGAGGGACGGGGACACACACACACCTGCCTGCCTGCCGAAAAAAAGAAAGAAAAGGTGTATATACTAAGTTTTTTGGAGGGAAAACGGCCGGCTGTCGAAAGGGGCCCGCCTGCAAGGACGGGGACACACACACACACACACACACACACACACACACACACACACACACACACACAAGCCACGCCTGCCTCCCTGGAAAAAGGAGGAAAAAACTAAGTTTTTTGGAGGGAAAACGCACGGGAGCCGAAAAGGGGGCCGGCCTGCTTGCCGAGAGAGTCGAGGCGCGGGAAAGTGCACGGAGGGAGCACGGGAACGGGGAGGGGGAGAGAGAGAGACACAGAGACACACAGATGGACGAGAGACGAGACCGGAGAGGAAGGAGCTCCGGTCCACCTCGCTTGCTTGCTAGCTACGTCTGTCTTTTCACCGCTGAGAGAAGGTAGTGCACCGTTCCCGGAGGCGCTGCAATACCGGGCCGATGCGTGGAGAGGACGGAGCAAGCTCCTGATCCAGCTCCCTGTTCCAAAAATCCGTTTAATATGTGGTCCCCCGATGGGGGACGTATCAGATATTAAACTGATAAGAACAGATACTACACTTGATCTTAGCCAAAAGGCCGAGAAGCGATGCCCGACGCCGGCCTTGGGCGGGCGCGCGGGCGTCCGGCTGGCGCGCAGCGGCGCAGGCCGACGCCTCTGGAGCCCGGTCCGCACGCGGCTGCCGGCCGCCCGGACTCCGCTCTCCCCCTCTCTTGCCTGCCTGCTTGCTCGCCTGCCTGCCCGCCAGTCCCGGGCGGGGGCCCTGCTCTTTGATCTCCTGTCAACGGCCCGACAACGACCGCAGCCGCGGGGGGCGCCAGCCGGCCGGCCTCCTTAGCTTAGGCCCCTCCCACCAGCAGCAGCCGTGCCGAGTGAGCTGCAAGCGAAAGCGGACCGTCGGCACCTGCGGGCAGAGGCAAGGGGCAGCGCTCTCTCGGGAGGGACGGGGACACACACACACCTGCCTGCCTGCCGAAAAAAAGAAAGAAAAGGTGTATATACTAAGTTTTTTGGAGGGAAAACGGCCGGCTGTCGAAAGGGGCCCGCCTGCAAGGACGGGGACACACACACACACACACACACACACACACACACACACACACACACACACACAAGCCACGCCTGCCTCCCTGGAAAAAGGAGGAAAAAACTAAGTTTTTTGGAGGGAAAACGCACGGGAGCCGAAAAGGGGGCCGGCCTGCTTGCCGAGAGAGTCGAGGCGCGGGAAAGTGCACGGAGGGAGCACGGGAACGGGGAGGGGGAGAGAGAGAGACACAGAGACACACAGATGGACGAGAGACGAGACCGGAGAGGAAGGAGCTCCGGTCCACCTCGCTTGCTTGCTAGCTACGTCTGTCTTTTCACCGCTGAGAGAAGGTAGTGCACCGTTCCCGGAGGCGCTGCAATACCGGGCCGATGCGTGGAGAGGACGGAGCAAGCTCCTGATCCAGCTCCCTGTTCCAAAAATCCGTTTAATATGTGGTCCCCCGATGGGGGACGTATCAGATATTAAACTGATAAGAACAGATACTACACTTGATCTTAGCCAAAAGGCCGAGAAGCGATGCCCGACGCCGGCCTTGGGCGGGCGCGCGGGCGTCCGGCTGGCGCGCAGCGGCGCAGGCCGACGCCTCTGGAGCCCGGTCCGCACGCGGCTGCCGGCCGCCCGGACTCCGCTCTCCCCCTCTCTTGCCTGCCTGCTTGCTCGCCTGCCTGCCCGCCAGTCCCGGGCGGGGGCCCTGCTCTTTGATCTCCTGTCAACGGCCCGACAACGACCGCAGCCGCGGGGGGCGCCAGCCGGCCGGCCTCCTTAGCTTAGGCCCCTCCCACCAGCAGCAGCCGTGCCGAGTGAGCTGCAAGCGAAAGCGGACCGTCGGCACCTGCGGGCAGAGGCAAGGGGCAGCGCTCTCTCGGGAGGGACGGGGACACACACACACCTGCCTGCCTGCCGAAAAAAAGAAAGAAAAGGTGTATATACTAAGTTTTTTGGAGGGAAAACGGCCGGCTGTCGAAAGGGGCCCGCCTGCAAGGACGGGGACACACACACACACACACACACACACACACACACACACACACACACACACACAAGCCACGCCTGCCTCCCTGGAAAAAGGAGGAAAAAACTAAGTTTTTTGGAGGGAAAACGCACGGGAGCCGAAAAGGGGGCCGGCCTGCTTGCCGAGAGAGTCGAGGCGCGGGAAAGTGCACGGAGGGAGCACGGGAACGGGGAGGGGGAGAGAGAGAGACACAGAGACACACAGATGGACGAGAGACGAGACCGGAGAGGAAGGAGCTCCGGTCCACCTCGCTTGCTTGCTAGCTACGTCTGTCTTTTCACCGCTGAGAGAAGGTAGTGCACCGTTCCCGGAGGCGCTGCAATACCGGGCCGATGCGTGGAGAGGACGGAGCAAGCTCCTGATCCAGCTCCCTGTTCCAAAAATCCGTTTAATATGTGGTCCCCCGATGGGGGACGTATCAGATATTAAACTGATAAGAACAGATACTACACTTGATCTTAGCCAAAAGGCCGAGAAGCGATGCCCGACGCCGGCCTTGGGCGGGCGCGCGGGCGTCCGGCTGGCGCGCAGCGGCGCAGGCCGACGCCTCTGGAGCCCGGTCCGCACGCGGCTGCCGGCCGCCCGGACTCCGCTCTCCCCCTCTCTTGCCTGCCTGCTTGCTCGCCTGCCTGCCCGCCAGTCCCGGGCGGGGGCCCTGCTCTTTGATCTCCTGTCAACGGCCCGACAACGACCGCAGCCGCGGGGGGCGCCAGCCGGCCGGCCTCCTTAGCTTAGGCCCCTCCCACCAGCAGCAGCCGTGCCGAGTGAGCTGCAAGCGAAAGCGGACCGTCGGCACCTGCGGGCAGAGGCAAGGGGCAGCGCTCTCTCGGGAGGGACGGGGACACACACACACCTGCCTGCCTGCCGAAAAAAAGAAAGAAAAGGTGTATATACTAAGTTTTTTGGAGGGAAAACGGCCGGCTGTCGAAAGGGGCCCGCCTGCAAGGACGGGGACACACACACACACACACACACACACACACACACACACACACACACACACACAAGCCACGCCTGCCTCCCTGGAAAAAGGAGGAAAAAACTAAGTTTTTTGGAGGGAAAACGCACGGGAGCCGAAAAGGGGGCCGGCCTGCTTGCCGAGAGAGTCGAGGCGCGGGAAAGTGCACGGAGGGAGCACGGGAACGGGGAGGGGGAGAGAGAGAGACACAGAGACACACAGATGGACGAGAGACGAGACCGGAGAGGAAGGAGCTCCGGTCCACCTCGCTTGCTTGCTAGCTACGTCTGTCTTTTCACCGCTGAGAGAAGGTAGTGCACCGTTCCCGGAGGCGCTGCAATACCGGGCCGATGCGTGGAGAGGACGGAGCAAGCTCCTGATCCAGCTCCCTGTTCCAAAAATCCGTTTAATATGTGGTCCCCCGATGGGGGACGTATCAGATATTAAACTGATAAGAACAGATACTACACTTGATCTTAGCCAAAAGGCCGAGAAGCGATGCCCGACGCCGGCCTTGGGCGGGCGCGCGGGCGTCCGGCTGGCGCGCAGCGGCGCAGGCCGACGCCTCTGGAGCCCGGTCCGCACGCGGCTGCCGGCCGCCCGGACTCCGCTCTCCCCCTCTCTTGCCTGCCTGCTTGCTCGCCTGCCTGCCCGCCAGTCCCGGGCGGGGGCCCTGCTCTTTGATCTCCTGTCAACGGCCCGACAACGACCGCAGCCGCGGGGGGCGCCAGCCGGCCGGCCTCCTTAGCTTAGGCCCCTCCCACCAGCAGCAGCCGTGCCGAGTGAGCTGCAAGCGAAAGCGGACCGTCGGCACCTGCGGGCAGAGGCAAGGGGCAGCGCTCTCTCGGGAGGGACGGGGACACACACACACCTGCCTGCCTGCCGAAAAAAAGAAAGAAAAGGTGTATATACTAAGTTTTTTGGAGGGAAAACGGCCGGCTGTCGAAAGGGGCCCGCCTGCAAGGACGGGGCACACACACACACACACACACACACACACACACACACACACACACACACACAAGCCACGCCTGCCTCCCTGGAAAAAGGAGGAAAAAACTAAGTTTTTTGGAGGGAAAACGCACGGGAGCCGAAAAGGGGGCCGGCCTGCTTGCCGAGAGAGTCGAGGCGCGGGAAAGTGCACGGAGGGAGCACGGGAACGGGGAGGGGGAGAGAGAGAGACACAGAGACACACAGATGGACGAGAGACGAGACCGGAGAGGAAGGAGCTCCGGTCCACCTCGCTTGCTTGCTAGCTACGTCTGTCTTTTCACCGCTGAGAGAAGGTAGTGCACCGTTCCCGGAGGCGCTGCAATACCGGGCCGATGCGTGGAGAGGACGGAGCAAGCTCCTGATCCAGCTCCCTGTTCCAAAAATCCGTTTAATATGTGGTCCCCCGATGGGGGACGTATCAGATATTAAACTGATAAGAACAGATACTACACTTGATCTTAGCCAAAAGGCCGAGAAGCGATGCCCGACGCCGGCCTTGGGCGGGCGCGCGGGCGTCCGGCTGGCGCGCAGCGGCGCAGGCCGACGCCTCTGGAGCCCGGTCCGCACGCGGCTGCCGGCCGCCCGGACTCCGCTCTCCCCCTCTCTTGCCTGCCTGCTTGCTCGCCTGCCTGCCCGCCAGTCCCGGGCGGGGGCCCTGCTCTTTGATCTCCTGTCAACGGCCCGACAACGACCGCAGCCGCGGGGGGCGCCAGCCGGCCGGCCTCCTTAGCTTAGGCCCCTCCCACCAGCAGCAGCCGTGCCGAGTGAGCTGCAAGCGAAAGCGGACCGTCGGCACCTGCGGGCAGAGGCAAGGGGCAGCGCTCTCTCGGGAGGGACGGGGACACACACACACCTGCCTGCCTGCCGAAAAAAAGAAAGAAAAGGTGTATATACTAAGTTTTTTGGAGGGAAAACGGCCGGCTGTCGAAAGGGGCCCGCCTGCAAGGACGGGGACACACACACACACACACACACACACACACACACACACACACACACACACACAAGCCACGCCTGCCTCCCTGGAAAAAGGAGGAAAAAACTAAGTTTTTTGGAGGGAAAACGCACGGGAGCCGAAAAGGGGGCCGGCCTGCTTGCCGAGAGAGTCGAGGCGCGGGAAAGTGCACGGAGGGAGCACGGGAACGGGGAGGGGGAGAGAGAGAGACACAGAGACACACAGATGGACGAGAGACGAGACCGGAGAGGAAGGAGCTCCGGTCCACCTCGCTTGCTTGCTAGCTACGTCTGTCTTTTCACCGCTGAGAGAAGGTAGTGCACCGTTCCCGGAGGCGCTGCAATACCGGGCCGATGCGTGGAGAGGACGGAGCAAGCTCCTGATCCAGCTCCCTGTTCCAAAAATCCGTTTAATATGTGGTCCCCCGATGGGGGACGTATCAGATATTAAACTGATAAGAACAGATACTACACTTGATCTTAGCCAAAAGGCCGAGAAGCGATGCCCGACGCCGGCCTTGGGCGGGCGCGCGGGCGTCCGGCTGGCGCGCAGCGGCGCAGGCCGACGCCTCTGGAGCCCGGTCCGCACGCGGCTGCCGGCCGCCCGGACTCCGCTCTCCCCCTCTCTTGCCTGCCTGCTTGCTCGCCTGCCTGCCCGCCAGTCCCGGGCGGGGGCCCTGCTCTTTGATCTCCTGTCAACGGCCCGACAACGACCGCAGCCGCGGGGGGCGCCAGCCGGCCGGCCTCCTTAGCTTAGGCCCCTCCCACCAGCAGCAGCCGTGCCGAGTGAGCTGCAAGCGAAAGCGGACCGTCGGCACCTGCGGGCAGAGGCAAGGGGCAGCGCTCTCTCGGGAGGGACGGGGACACACACACACCTGCCTGCCTGCCGAAAAAAAGAAAGAAAAGGTGTATATACTAAGTTTTTTGGAGGGAAAACGGCCGGCTGTCGAAAGGGGCCCGCCTGCAAGGACGGGGACACACACACACACACACACACACACACACACACACACACACACACACACACAAGCCACGCCTGCCTCCCTGGAAAAAGGAGGAAAAAACTAAGTTTTTTGGAGGGAAAACGCACGGGAGCCGAAAAGGGGGCCGGCCTGCTTGCCGAGAGAGTCGAGGCGCGGGAAAGTGCACGGAGGGAGCACGGGAACGGGGAGGGGGAGAGAGAGAGACACAGAGACACACAGATGGACGAGAGACGAGACCGGAGAGGAAGGAGCTCCGGTCCACCTCGCTTGCTTGCTAGCTACGTCTGTCTTTTCACCGCTGAGAGAAGGTAGTGCACCGTTCCCGGAGGCGCTGCAATACCGGGCCGATGCGTGGAGAGGACGGAGCAAGCTCCTGATCCAGCTCCCTGTTCCAAAAATCCGTTTAATATGTGGTCCCCCGATGGGGGACGTATCAGATATTAAACTGATAAGAACAGATACTACACTTGATCTTAGCCAAAAGGCCGAGAAGCGATGCCCGACGCCGGCCTTGGGCGGGCGCGCGGGCGTCCGGCTGGCGCGCAGCGGCGCAGGCCGACGCCTCTGGAGCCCGGTCCGCACGCGGCTGCCGGCCGCCCGGACTCCGCTCTCCCCCTCTCTTGCCTGCCTGCTTGCTCGCCTGCCTGCCCGCCAGTCCCGGGCGGGGGCCCTGCTCTTTGATCTCCTGTCAACGGCCCGACAACGACCGCAGCCGCGGGGGGCGCCAGCCGGCCGGCCTCCTTAGCTTAGGCCCCTCCCACCAGCAGCAGCCGTGCCGAGTGAGCTGCAAGCGAAAGCGGACCGTCGGCACCTGCGGGCAGAGGCAAGGGGCAGCGCTCTCTCGGGAGGGACGGGGACACACACACACCTGCCTGCCTGCCGAAAAAAAGAAAGAAAAGGTGTATATACTAAGTTTTTTGGAGGGAAAACGGCCGGCTGTCGAAAGGGGCCCGCCTGCAAGGACGGGGACACACACACACACACACACACACACACACACACACACACACACACACACACAAGCCACGCCTGCCTCCCTGGAAAAAGGAGGAAAAAACTAAGTTTTTTGGAGGGAAAACGCACGGGAGCCGAAAAGGGGGCCGGCCTGCTTGCCGAGAGAGTCGAGGCGCGGGAAAGTGCACGGAGGGAGCACGGGAACGGGGAGGGGGAGAGAGAGAGACACAGAGACACACAGATGGACGAGAGACGAGACCGGAGAGGAAGGAGCTCCGGTCCACCTCGCTTGCTTGCTAGCTACGTCTGTCTTTTCACCGCTGAGAGAAGGTAGTGCACCGTTCCCGGAGGCGCTGCAATACCGGGCCGATGCGTGGAGAGGACGGAGCAAGCTCCTGATCCAGCTCCCTGTTCCAAAAATCCGTTTAATATGTGGTCCCCCGATGGGGGACGTATCAGATATTAAACTGATAAGAACAGATACTACACTTGATCTTAGCCAAAAGGCCGAGAAGCGATGCCCGACGCCGGCCTTGGGCGGGCGCGCGGGCGTCCGGCTGGCGCGCAGCGGCGCAGGCCGACGCCTCTGGAGCCCGGTCCGCACGCGGCTGCCGGCCGCCCGGACTCCGCTCTCCCCCTCTCTTGCCTGCCTGCTTGCTCGCCTGCCTGCCCGCCAGTCCCGGGCGGGGGCCCTGCTCTTTGATCTCCTGTCAACGGCCCGACAACGACCGCAGCCGCGGGGGGCGCCAGCCGGCCGGCCTCCTTAGCTTAGGCCCCTCCCACCAGCAGCAGCCGTGCCGAGTGAGCTGCAAGCGAAAGCGGACCGTCGGCACCTGCGGGCAGAGGCAAGGGGCAGCGCTCTCTCGGGAGGGACGGGGACACACACACACCTGCCTGCCTGCCGAAAAAAAGAAAGAAAAGGTGTATATACTAAGTTTTTTGGAGGGAAAACGGCCGGCTGTCGAAAGGGGCCCGCCTGCAAGGACGGGGACACACACACACACACACACACACACACACACACACACACACACACACACACAAGCCACGCCTGCCTCCCTGGAAAAAGGAGGAAAAAACTAAGTTTTTTGGAGGGAAAACGCACGGGAGCCGAAAAGGGGGCCGGCCTGCTTGCCGAGAGAGTCGAGGCGCGGGAAAGTGCACGGAGGGAGCACGGGAACGGGGAGGGGGAGAGAGAGAGACACAGAGACACACAGATGGACGAGAGACGAGACCGGAGAGGAAGGAGCTCCGGTCCACCTCGCTTGCTTGCTAGCTACGTCTGTCTTTTCACCGCTGAGAGAAGGTAGTGCACCGTTCCCGGAGGCGCTGCAATACCGGGCCGATGCGTGGAGAGGACGGAGCAAGCTCCTGATCCAGCTCCCTGTTCCAAAAATCCGTTTAATATGTGGTCCCCCGATGGGGGACGTATCAGATATTAAACTGATAAGAACAGATACTACACTTGATCTTAGCCAAAAGGCCGAGAAGCGATGCCCGACGCCGGCCTTGGGCGGGCGCGCGGGCGTCCGGCTGGCGCGCAGCGGCGCAGGCCGACGCCTCTGGAGCCCGGTCCGCACGCGGCTGCCGGCCGCCCGGACTCCGCTCTCCCCCTCTCTTGCCTGCCTGCTTGCTCGCCTGCCTGCCCGCCAGTCCCGGGCGGGGGCCCTGCTCTTTGATCTCCTGTCAACGGCCCGACAACGACCGCAGCCGCGGGGGGCGCCAGCCGGCCGGCCTCCTTAGCTTAGGCCCCTCCCACCAGCAGCAGCCGTGCCGAGTGAGCTGCAAGCGAAAGCGGACCGTCGGCACCTGCGGGCAGAGGCAAGGGGCAGCGCTCTCTCGGGAGGGACGGGGACACACACACACCTGCCTGCCTGCCGAAAAAAAGAAAGAAAAGGTGTATATACTAAGTTTTTTGGAGGGAAAACGGCCGGCTGTCGAAAGGGGCCCGCCTGCAAGGACGGGGACACACACACACACACACACACACACACACACACACACACACACACACACACAAGCCACGCCTGCCTCCCTGGAAAAAGGAGGAAAAAACTAAGTTTTTTGGAGGGAAAACGCACGGGAGCCGAAAAGGGGGCCGGCCTGCTTGCCGAGAGAGTCGAGGCGCGGGAAAGTGCACGGAGGGAGCACGGGAACGGGGAGGGGGAGAGAGAGAGACACAGAGACACACAGATGGACGAGAGACGAGACCGGAGAGGAAGGAGCTCCGGTCCACCTCGCTTGCTTGCTAGCTACGTCTGTCTTTTCACCGCTGAGAGAAGGTAGTGCACCGTTCCCGGAGGCGCTGCAATACCGGGCCGATGCGTGGAGAGGACGGAGCAAGCTCCTGATCCAGCTCCCTGTTCCAAAAATCCGTTTAATATGTGGTCCCCCGATGGGGGACGTATCAGATATTAAACTGATAAGAACAGATACTACACTTGATCTTAGCCAAAAGGCCGAGAAGCGATGCCCGACGCCGGCCTTGGGCGGGCGCGCGGGCGTCCGGCTGGCGCGCAGCGGCGCAGGCCGACGCCTCTGGAGCCCGGTCCGCACGCGGCTGCCGGCCGCCCGGACTCCGCTCTCCCCCTCTCTTGCCTGCCTGCTTGCTCGCCTGCCTGCCCGCCAGTCCCGGGCGGGGGCCCTGCTCTTTGATCTCCTGTCAACGGCCCGACAACGACCGCAGCCGCGGGGGGCGCCAGCCGGCCGGCCTCCTTAGCTTAGGCCCCTCCCACCAGCAGCAGCCGTGCCGAGTGAGCTGCAAGCGAAAGCGGACCGTCGGCACCTGCGGGCAGAGGCAAGGGGCAGCGCTCTCTCGGGAGGGACGGGGACACACACACACCTGCCTGCCTGCCGAAAAAAAGAAAGAAAAGGTGTATATACTAAGTTTTTTGGAGGGAAAACGGCCGGCTGTCGAAAGGGGCCCGCCTGCAAGGACGGGGACACACACACACACACACACACACACACACACACACACACACACACACACACAAGCCACGCCTGCCTCCCTGGAAAAAGGAGGAAAAAACTAAGTTTTTTGGAGGGAAAACGCACGGGAGCCGAAAAGGGGGCCGGCCTGCTTGCCGAGAGAGTCGAGGCGCGGGAAAGTGCACGGAGGGAGCACGGGAACGGGGAGGGGGAGAGAGAGAGACACAGAGACACACAGATGGACGAGAGACGAGACCGGAGAGGAAGGAGCTCCGGTCCACCTCGCTTGCTTGCTAGCTACGTCTGTCTTTTCACCGCTGAGAGAAGGTAGTGCACCGTTCCCGGAGGCGCTGCAATACCGGGCCGATGCGTGGAGAGGACGGAGCAAGCTCCTGATCCAGCTCCCTGTTCCAAAAATCCGTTTAATATGTGGTCCCCCGATGGGGGACGTATCAGATATTAAACTGATAAGAACAGATACTACACTTGATCTTAGCCAAAAGGCCGAGAAGCGATGCCCGACGCCGGCCTTGGGCGGGCGCGCGGGCGTCCGGCTGGCGCGCAGCGGCGCAGGCCGACGCCTCTGGAGCCCGGTCCGCACGCGGCTGCCGGCCGCCCGGACTCCGCTCTCCCCCTCTCTTGCCTGCCTGCTTGCTCGCCTGCCTGCCCGCCAGTCCCGGGCGGGGGCCCTGCTCTTTGATCTCCTGTCAACGGCCCGACAACGACCGCAGCCGCGGGGGGCGCCAGCCGGCCGGCCTCCTTAGCTTAGGCCCCTCCCACCAGCAGCAGCCGTGCCGAGTGAGCTGCAAGCGAAAGCGGACCGTCGGCACCTGCGGGCAGAGGCAAGGGGCAGCGCTCTCTCGGGAGGGACGGGGACACACACACACCTGCCTGCCTGCCGAAAAAAAGAAAGAAAAGGTGTATATACTAAGTTTTTTGGAGGGAAAACGGCCGGCTGTCGAAAGGGGCCCGCCTGCAAGGACGGGGACACACACACACACACACACACACACACACACACACACACACACACACACACAAGCCACGCCTGCCTCCCTGGAAAAAGGAGGAAAAAACTAAGTTTTTTGGAGGGAAAACGCACGGGAGCCGAAAAGGGGGCCGGCCTGCTTGCCGAGAGAGTCGAGGCGCGGGAAAGTGCACGGAGGGAGCACGGGAACGGGGAGGGGGAGAGAGAGAGACACAGAGACACACAGATGGACGAGAGACGAGACCGGAGAGGAAGGAGCTCCGGTCCACCTCGCTTGCTTGCTAGCTACGTCTGTCTTTTCACCGCTGAGAGAAGGTAGTGCACCGTTCCCGGAGGCGCTGCAATACCGGGCCGATGCGTGGAGAGGACGGAGCAAGCTCCTGATCCAGCTCCCTGTTCCAAAAATCCGTTTAATATGTGGTCCCCCGATGGGGGACGTATCAGATATTAAACTGATAAGAACAGATACTACACTTGATCTTAGCCAAAAGGCCGAGAAGCGATGCCCGACGCCGGCCTTGGGCGGGCGCGCGGGCGTCCGGCTGGCGCGCAGCGGCGCAGGCCGACGCCTCTGGAGCCCGGTCCGCACGCGGCTGCCGGCCGCCCGGACTCCGCTCTCCCCCTCTCTTGCCTGCCTGCTTGCTCGCCTGCCTGCCCGCCAGTCCCGGGCGGGGGCCCTGCTCTTTGATCTCCTGTCAACGGCCCGACAACGACCGCAGCCGCGGGGGGCGCCAGCCGGCCGGCCTCCTTAGCTTAGGCCCCTCCCACCAGCAGCAGCCGTGCCGAGTGAGCTGCAAGCGAAAGCGGACCGTCGGCACCTGCGGGCAGAGGCAAGGGGCAGCGCTCTCTCGGGAGGGACGGGGACACACACACACCTGCCTGCCTGCCGAAAAAAAGAAAGAAAAGGTGTATATACTAAGTTTTTTGGAGGGAAAACGGCCGGCTGTCGAAAGGGGCCCGCCTGCAAGGACGGGGACACACACACACACACACACACACACACACACACACACACACACACACACACAAGCCACGCCTGCCTCCCTGGAAAAAGGAGGAAAAAACTAAGTTTTTTGGAGGGAAAACGCACGGGAGCCGAAAAGGGGGCCGGCCTGCTTGCCGAGAGAGTCGAGGCGCGGGAAAGTGCACGGAGGGAGCACGGGAACGGGGAGGGGGAGAGAGAGAGACACAGAGACACACAGATGGACGAGAGACGAGACCGGAGAGGAAGGAGCTCCGGTCCACCTCGCTTGCTTGCTAGCTACGTCTGTCTTTTCACCGCTGAGAGAAGGTAGTGCACCGTTCCCGGAGGCGCTGCAATACCGGGCCGATGCGTGGAGAGGACGGAGCAAGCTCCTGATCCAGCTCCCTGTTCCAAAAATCCGTTTAATATGTGGTCCCCCGATGGGGGACGTATCAGATATTAAACTGATAAGAACAGATACTACACTTGATCTTAGCCAAAAGGCCGAGAAGCGATGCCCGACGCCGGCCTTGGGCGGGCGCGCGGGCGTCCGGCTGGCGCGCAGCGGCGCAGGCCGACGCCTCTGGAGCCCGGTCCGCACGCGGCTGCCGGCCGCCCGGACTCCGCTCTCCCCCTCTCTTGCCTGCCTGCTTGCTCGCCTGCCTGCCCGCCAGTCCCGGGCGGGGGCCCTGCTCTTTGATCTCCTGTCAACGGCCCGACAACGACCGCAGCCGCGGGGGGCGCCAGCCGGCCGGCCTCCTTAGCTTAGGCCCCTCCCACCAGCAGCAGCCGTGCCGAGTGAGCTGCAAGCGAAAGCGGACCGTCGGCACCTGCGGGCAGAGGCAAGGGGCAGCGCTCTCTCGGGAGGGACGGGGACACACACACACCTGCCTGCCTGCCGAAAAAAAGAAAGAAAAGGTGTATATACTAAGTTTTTTGGAGGGAAAACGGCCGGCTGTCGAAAGGGGCCCGCCTGCAAGGACGGGGACAC
>NW_028296899.1:157500-203708 GCF_055471065.1 Atractosteus spatula | reverse complement strand
CAGTATCTCTGTCCCACTACCCCCCTCTCTCCCTCAATTCAATTCAATTCAAGGTGTTTTATTTGCATGACAGATGGGTACAATTCTTGTTGGGAATGTATACTTTGATATTTACACCCGGCGCGGCACCGAGGGAGCGTCTGCATTTATAACTTGGTTTTTAAAATTAGTCAAGCAATATGAAGCATCTCCTTTAACTTTTAATTCCCTTAAATACATTGAGCACAGCTTTCTCACCATCCTTACACAAAGCAGAAACTGTCCGATGACTCACAGTACAAGTGGAAAGATTACAGATTTTAATCGTCTTTAATTTTGCCTGTGGAGTGTATCTTATTAAGCTATAAATTGTATTTTGAGCGCGTTTTTTGACTTTTTTTTAATTGCATTTTCGGCGCAGACAGCACATACAAGGGTTAATGAACTGCGCCAAGAAATTTAAAATAGTATTCTTTAGGTGTGAGGGTAGGAGTGGACCGCAGCAGGCATAATCAGCAAACCAGGAAAACAAAGAACAGGACAGGTGAGATGTGTATCCAGAAAGCGAGTGATCAGAAAAAGGAAATGGAAAACGCAGAAAAAGGAAACGCTTTACAGGATAAAAACAATAACAACAGTAGTGGCTGGGCAAACGATTTTTTTTAATCGAAATACAAATTGAGATACTGTACTGTATAATGATGTGCATGAACAAAGGTATACTGCAATTTTCCTTAGATACGCGATTAATGCTTCGTAGGAGGAGGCGGTCTTTTCCTCTTGTCTAAAAGTCTGTCCACAAACAAAACATTCCTGTTAGACAAGAGGAATTGAAAAAAAACAATTTTGTCAATGAAAACCGGTGTGTGTGTCTCTCCCTGCTGGATGTCCCTCTCACAAACTGCTGAATGAATAAAATAATTTTATTGAAAACGCGTTTGCGATTGTCTGGTATTTAATTTGGTCCCTTTTAACTGTTTTTCGATCTACTGTATTGCTTTGAGATGCCACTTTTAAAGGCGATATGTAAAATAAAGTTTTTTATTATTGTTATAGAGAAACATGATCAGATTTTCCCTGGTTCAGAAAAAAGTTCTAAAGTGCTACACATAACTTTCTTAATTCGATGTATTTAAAGCAGTGAACTACTGTAGGTGTCACATAACATTCAGAAATACAATCACGTATTTGACAAATAAAAACGATTATAATCTAATCCTTCCACATTTGATCCCAAAATCCTAAGAAATATAAATCTTGATGGGTAGAAAGCTATGCTGAAAGTTTATTAAGATACTAAGAAGACAAAGATACTGTATCAATTTATGTTGCATTAGCCTGATTATGATTAAAAAACACATATAATTAAACACGCGTTTGCGATTTAAATCAGAACACGATTTAAATCAATATAAATGTTTATATTGTAACGCATACTGTCCAGCCTCCATTTCTCTATAAAAATTTACTCTGTTGCACACACACACACAATAGAAGCAGGAACCACTGTCAGAAGGGAAGATATGTTCAAAATATCGCAAATATCAATCATGTTGCGATATTTTGAAATATAAAAGTCAATTGATTGTCCATAATATCGCTATTCTATTTTTTCGAAGAAATGTTTGTTAAAAGAAAAGTCTAGCACCAGCTGGATTTGAACACACAACCTGCCAGCTGGTAGTCACTCACCTAGACCAGTCAGCTACAAGATAGCACGCATGAACAGGCAGGCGAAACAGCCCTACACAGCCCTGTCGCAGCACACGAATACTGTTATTAAATTCTTTAGATACGCGATTCCATATTATATTAGCAGAAAAGCTTAAAACTACCACTTTTTCACACGCTATTTCACATGCTAGTTAAATACTTCGATGCTTAAAATCGTTAGGGAGAAATGGAATACTGGTGTGTATTTTTCCTTTAAAGTGCCGATTCCTGGAATCTGACTGGCTGACACCCCTCTGAAGTGGTTCCATAAAATCTGGTATACGGAAAAGAAAGCGTTGATAAATACAAGTGTCTTTTAATACACTCTTTGCTGTGCTCTTGAGGATCCTTGTGATATTTTAAGCTCTAGTTGAATGATAGGTGTCGCATTTTAAATCATTTTCGTAGTTAGAAATTATGAAACGCCCTGTTAAAAGCAAGGAAGTTTTTATGCCCGTTGAAGTAAAACAAAATGCCTGACAAAGTATGGCTTTGACAGATTCCTAGTGCTTGTACAAATGTGCTAAAGAAATTATACTTTGAGTATACAGCTTGTCCAAAGTCATCCATTATTAATACTATTAGTAATATCTTCAGTAAAGGCTTTGATGCATAAATATTTCTGATAAAGGTAGGTTGTGTACTTTTGTCCAACTGAGCAATCTTGCTTTCATAAAATATACCAACATTTTAATGACTGATGATTAACATGCTGTAATACACAGTTCAAAATTAAAGGCTCAAATGCTGTACATGAGAGGTTAAGCTCCCCCTGGCGGTTTTACAAGGCGACGCCGGATAGTTAACCACGTGACACCACGTTAAATGCGTCAT
Source organism: Atractosteus spatula (assembly GCF_055471065.1). NCBI lineage: Eukaryota > Metazoa > Chordata > Actinopteri > Semionotiformes > Lepisosteidae > Atractosteus > Atractosteus spatula. The sequence continues at coordinate 201,182 of NW_028296899.1, read as the reverse complement.
ACTGCGTGATACTGCGACACGCCCACCGGGGTATGCCGCGAAATACCTCACTCATTTTGAATGGCTGCATCTGTATACTGTCCTACAACTGTTATTATTGATCACCGAATTATTGTACTTGACATGACTTCATTCAGCCTTTCCTGAACGTCTATGACAGGCAGAGAGAGTGCTGTTTCTGGTGCGATCTTTTGCAGCTGACATTTCACTGTTTTAAACGAACAAGAAATTAGATTGCTCATAAATCAGTTATTCTATATAAACACAGCGTAATTGCCCTCCGAAAATCCTCTTTTTCTTGTTCGTTTTAGAGACCTTGATCGAAACTGATTTTAGATGTCAGAAAGGATTTATTTTCTCTGTATTTCCTACATTGCTTTGTCGAGATTTTAACTTTATATCTAACTTTATATCTAGGCTCAGATTTCAACTATAAATCGTACAGTAATTAATAGCAGTAAATACTGATGTTTTGCGCCCTCTTACCACAAAAATATATGTTTTGTAGTTGGGATTAACTTTATTTCGTACGCGTAGCTACTCCGATTCGGACACCGAACAGTTAAAGATGGCGGCAAATCAGACACCCAGAGAGGGGGCGTCTTCTCGCCTCCATAACTAAAATGCCAAATAGGAGTGGCTTAAGCGACATACACAGTCGTGTAACTGACAGTTTGAGGTAGCCTATCGTGTAAATTTCGCTTTGTTGCTGATAGGTTAAGCTTTCGAAACTCTGCCCCAAAGTCATGTGACTGATTTTTCGCCCTGTTTTGTTGGTTAAACGCAATGATCACAAGCACCACCATGGTAACTGGGATGTGTAGTTTTTAATTCCGTTTGAATTATAACTGTACGTACTGTCTTCATATTTGGCCAGGGCTTTAAAGAGAAGGCGCGCCAAAAAATTTCGGTGCCGTCGTCTCCGCTTTAAAGGTACCCCCGTGCTGGAAGAATTTGAACTCGGAACGTTTGCCCAGCGTAGTTATAGTGGACATAAAAACAAGAGTTTGCTGGCATTATATCCTAGAAGACACAGACCGGCACCAGACCGGTAAATGCTTGATGAACTAGGGATTGGACAGTTTCCAAGTGCTTGTACAATCGATGGAAATGTTCAAATATTGTGCAAAAGAAATAAACACAATAATCATTTATTTCTTTATCATATTAGCTAGCTAATATCCTCTCTTTGCTAGTTAGTGGCTGTGTTTCTGCGTTGGGTAGCAACGGGTGACTGTTCTCAGGCGGAAGATGTAAACAGCTTAATTTTCGTGTTAAATAATTTTTAAAAATTAAAATTCATTCTATACAGCAATCACATATTTGGGTACCGTTTCATACAACTTTCATGCTTAAAATGTTTAGGGAGAAATGGAAGACTGGTGTGTATTTTTTCTTTAAACTATCAAGACCAGCCATACACAGTACAGTTTATGTACATACAGTAATGTTTATGTTCCTAAATTAATATCGTTTATGACCTTCAGATGCGTTATGCTCCTCTTCTTTTTATGCTCAGCTACTAAAATTTCCCTTTAGTGGTACAATTCCATATAAATATTCAAAACTAAGCAGATTGAAATGTGCACAGTAAAGACATTAGATGATTAAATCTTTTCACTACCAACCAATGCACCACGAGTGCCCCTGTCGGTCATTTTGGCCAGCCAATCACTTACCGCGGTGCCCTACGGTGCCCTGCGGGTTGGTTACTGTACCACGGGTTTTTACCGCTCATTTTGAATGGCTGCATCTGTAGGTTGTCTCTCGCAGTGTTCAGGAATTGCATTCCGAAACTGAGTCAGATCAAAAGTTGTAAGAAAAGCACCTATGGTGTCGGTTCTAACAGCTTTATTGATTCGATGTTAAAGGCCGGAAATGGGGCACAAGACACGCGACCGCAAAAAGCGTCGCCATCTGCTTCCAGCTGCAAAATGCCGTTTGCGGACGCTGAAGCATTTGAACTTGAACTTTATTGCCATATGTAACCGGTACTGGTACAATGGAATTCTTACTTACAGAAGGTCTCTCGATTGTAAAACAAGTGTAAAAAACAAGACAAAGTGCAAACAGTGCATCAAGACAATGTACAAACAAACAATAGACAATGTGCAAGTAAACATGTAGACATTTCTTTCCAAGGCAGCGGGTACAAGCGATCTCGCGTTTTAAAACCACCAGGAAAAGCAGAAAGGCACTTTTCCTTGCTTGCGCCGGCACACAACGACGTGAGGAGGACACCGTAGTCGGCAGGATTCGAACCTGCCCGGGGAGACCCCAATGGATTTCTAGTTCATCGTCTTAACCACTCGGCCACGACTACAGCGAGCGCCGCCGTTGCTGCGTTCTTGCTACAATCTCACATGGATCGCGAGACGCCGGCGGAAACCTTTTTCAAAGTCGTTCTCCATTAAAAAAAAAACCTTTCCAAAATACAAGCCTTGCAGACAGACACGCCTCAGAGGACTTAAGGGTGGCTTCATGTGGGAATGATAAAGTCTCCCCGTCCGGACAGGAAAATGGCACTTTGTTAGACACAAAGAAACAATCAACAACAGACAAATGTCCACAAGCATTTAAGAAGCCGCACCATGTTCTTGCTACAATCTCACACGGATCGCGAGACGCCGGCGGAAATCTTTTTCAAAGTCGTTCTCCGTTAAAAAAAAAAACCTTTCCAAAATATAAACCTTGCAGACAGACACGCCTCAGAGGACTTAAGGGTTGCTTCATATGGGAATGATAAAGTCTCCCCGTCTGGACAGGAAAATGGCACTTTGTTAGACACAAAAACACAATCAACAACAGACAAAAGTCTACAAGCATTTTAGAAGCCGCACTTGAAATAGCTCTTACATTCGTGTTAGACGCAGGAATCGCCTTTTTATTGACGCTCTTACAAACGCCATGGAAAGCAAAACAAAGCAAAGCAGAGCAGAACAAAACGAACAAAATAAAACCCTCATGTCCTGCACTTGAATATAATGCCGTTACGTGCTGAAGCGGTATTGGACGTCATCCTAGCACTGCAACCCGGGGCGTACGGTATATGGGAACGAGCACACGTCACGAATCGTCTCTAATCACTCCCTGCACTGTAAGGCGCCTTGAAGCGTGCACCCTCAACATTCATCTTTGCGCATCTGTGAAAGGTAAACTCTTGAGCAAACTCTGAACCAGACGCTCAAACTCCAGCTAGCATTAGGGGTAGCATTCCCACGCTACTTGAACACTTTGTTTACGCTCAGTGCTGGATTTTGGGAACTTTAGGACGAGTGGGACTTTTCTCCTATCTGTCAATTCGTTTTGTTTTGGAGACTCTTGGCTGTCTGTGTTGTATAGTGCAGCGTGAAGAAAACGTTTTCGAAAACTGTGCTGGCTCAAAAGTTGTAAGAAATCCTCTCCAGCTCTTTTAAGTCTCTTCAGTTTTGTCATTTAAAGTGAAACTAGATGTATAACTGGAGCCTCACTTATGCAAATGGTGAGGCTCCAGTTCGACATCTAGTTTCACTTTATATGACAGAAGTACATCAGACTGCGCCGGACTGGGGGATCACTTCCGGTTATTTTTACCATCTTAAACATTTGAAATCCTCCCCTGGGCAATTGTGACACTTCATCTTGGCTCCACCTAGGACACTCTTCAATCACTTCTCTCTTCTCCCACAGCACTCTCGTCTGTCGGCAGTATGTGGCGTCTTTGCATTACCACCAATCTCACCACAGCAAGAAAGCAACGGGTTTTGGCAAGACAGGAAGAGACCGCCTGGCCCGAACGGGGATTGAACCCGCGACCTTGGTGTTATTTGCACCACGCTCTAACCAACTGAGCTCACAGGCCTCATGCCGATTGTCCTCTCTGTGCTGCAAAAAATGGAATTCAGGGAAGTTTCTTTTGTCCTTTTTTGAATAGAAAGCCCTGCGATTCAGTGTACGGGCTTTCTCGTGCTGTTTAATGGTTCTTGTAACCCAAATCCTACACTGGCCTGAAGTGCCCCCCCATTTCACAGCATTTTTCAGCTGATTTCAAATGTACCTAAAGGAGAAGCATTATTGAAGACCATCAATTACCAAGAGCTTTTGTCAAAGGTTTTGGTGGTCACTTTTAATGACCACAGAGAGCTATGACCTCGGTTTTACATCTCATCCAAAAGACGGCGCCTTTTTACCACACAGCGTCTCCGTCACTATACTGGGGCATTGGGACCCGCATAGACCTCAGGGTGAGCGCCCCACCGCTGGCTCCATTAACACCGCTTCCAGCTGTGAGCTTTGCTTTTCCCTGTAGGTCACCCTCATCCGGGTACTGACCTGGCTCACAGCTTCTAAGCTTCAGTGGGTTTTCAGTTGCGAGTTGAAAGGGGATGCAAGTGATGGAGCTGCTCGCTGCAAAAGCCACTGCATTGGCCGGGAATCGAACCCGGGCCTCCCGCGTGGCAGACGAGAATTCTACCACTGAACCACCAATGCACGCCGCAAGGGTCTACAAAAAAGACGCTTTTTTACCACTCTGTGCTGGATGTTGGGTCCCAAGGGAACTTCTGGACGAGTGAGAATTTTCTGCTATCAAAATTTGGTTTCGGAGACTTTTGGCAGCCTACAGATGCAGCCATTCAAAATGCGCGGGTGATACTGCATTATTTTGCGGTACGCTGTACGCAGTCTACCGCAAGCTACCGGTAAATACCGCGAGTTACCGTAAATTCTCCTATAATACGACAAGCAAAATAATAGTATCCGGAATTTCCGCAAGGTGGAGCTAATAAAGCTCAACCTCTCATGTTTGAGCTGTGGCCATCAAAGTCTTTAACGAAGATATTACTAATAGTATTAATAATGAATGACCTTGGACAAGCTGTAAGTGTAAACTCAAAGTATTGCCCTAATCAACATTCTTTTTTTCATTGACCGTCTTTGTAAAAGTAACACCACAGCATTTCGCAATCACGCATTTGTTTCCAATCATGCAAAGTACAGTAATTTTTGAGAATCGATTCACCATGCCTTTCACATGCTCATAAAAGAGATTGATTTAGGAACATAAACATATTACCGTATGAAAACTGTACTGTATACAGTATGTATATGTATATTTAATGTCTTAACTGTGCCCGTTTAAGTATTGAATATTCATATCTAATTTTACCACTGAAGGGAAATCTTAGTAGCTGAGGATAAAAAGAATAGGAGCATACTGCAACGCGTGTGAAGGCCATAAACGATATTAATTTTGGAACATAAACATACAGTATATGGCTGGTCTCGGTACTTTAAAGAAAACATACACGAAACATGGTTTCATTATGACCAGAATCGGTCTTGAGATATTTTTAACTTGATTTACAGTATTTGAGAGGTATGTCTTAACACCGATACTACAGTGCTTAAGTACTGCTCACGTATATGTTTCTAGGTTTATATTATGCATTTCATACGGTCAAATTACTTTTGAGCAACTAATAAGAAGCGCGAAACGGTATGCGTTTTAGTTTCGTTTTGTGCTGGGACCCGTGGATTGATTAGAGATATCAAGTACATACAAGTCATTTTTTAAATGTTGTAGTTCGTCTTGAAAAAATGTTACGAGTACATCATCCATCAACAATTACACAGGTTCTGTTTTCATATTGCGGATTTTGGTTACGTAATATTATTTTCTAGATTTCACGTTGTGAATATATGATTTGGGCAAACAGAGCTGCAAAGAAGTACATTATGGGTTGTTGTTGTTTTTTTTGCAGTTTTATCTAGAACAAGCGATGCTTAAACCTTTGTCTGATTCTTGTGAAACTATCCACACGACAGTTACAGTACCTAGGAGTTGACTTCAGTGATGTCACTGATGGGATGTTTCTAAAAATCCATCCTCTGTAAAACGTCTTCTCTAGTTGTCCTGCATATGTATTCGCTAATGAAGCTGCGTGTTCTGAGCCTGGATCTCTACATTTCTGTATGAACCAGCTTAGAGGGCTAAAGACAGCTTGTGTTTAAATTGAGTGTAAGGCAATTTATGCTTCTAAAGTCATGGTCAGCATTTATTATTGTACTGTGCTGTAAACTTGTTATGTGCCTAGTCACATTATTTTATAGCGTTTTTATAGTGTTATCAAATCTGGTGGCGCTGTGTGTTAGTTTCCTGACTCCCATGTCACATGGTCTGTGATTGAAACCTGTGAAACCGGTTTAATTCGTCACAGCCAGCACTCCGGCAGAGAGGGGGTTGTACTCGTAAAGTAGAAGCAGGCGAGATTTCCAGCGAAAGACACCTCCCCCCCACCCTCATACGATTCAAATTGTATTACAGCATTGTAATTACACATTGTAATTGTATTACACATTGTACACATGCTTAAAAGAGAAGAGAGAAAACGCAAGCCTTCTTCAGGTGTGAGGGTCTTCTGCTCAGAATGAAACGCTAAAATGTAATGTAGGCTCTGAATGGGTTCAATTATGATTTGGGCTTGATTAAGGTCGCTGCTTTTCATCTAAAACCCTACTTGAATCCTTCGAAACTAAAAATCAGTGTTTGTGAGTTCTAAATAAAGAGGTATCCAGGTAACAGTGAAACGGGCGGACAGTCTGGGGAGATCGCCCGTTTTCCATGTAAATAGTTCCCTGGTTCCGCACCCCTTGGTGTTTCTCTCGCTCTCTCTCGGGTCACCTGATCATTAGCTCGAAAGATTTCAGTGCTTTGTGTATATTCTAATGGTAGTGGGGGCAGGGTGTGTGCGAACAGGTTTGGTTGAAATTGCATTGGAGATCTATGTTCTTCACACCTGAAACATTTTCTCTGAAAGCATTTTCTTCGCTGTTTAACCGATCTTGTTACAGCATGTTACAGTTTACTATTATTAACCATATTAATTTTAAGTGCTTAATGCCATTTTTTGACCAGGCACGAATATTCTTAAGTCCATATCTTCGCAAGGGAATCAGTGCGAATTGCAATACTAATTAAATTAAAACTACTAACTACTAACTAATACTAATTAAAACAAACCAGAAACGTGTTGTTCTGTCTAATGACATTACAAGTGGAAAGATTACAGATTTTAATCGTCTTTAATTTTGTTACGTTATACATTTTAGAAACGTTTCATCCATACAAACACCACAAAACTATTTTCGATTGTATTTCTGAATAGTATGTTACACTTAGTTCACTGTTTTAAATACATCTAATTAAGAAAGTTAGGTGTTAGCATAAACTATTAGCAATCAATAATATTAAATTAAAGTTAAATACAAAACTAAAGAAAAAATAGGGTTAAATATAATTCAAAATATTTTGCTAACAATGTTAACTGTTTATGAATAATAAAATGTATTAACTAAGGAGTAGGATGGCACAGTTGTTAGTATGTTTTTTGTTTTGTTTCTTTTTCATAAATACAACAGTAGTACCTGATGTCTGAAGTGGAAATCTAATAAGTAAATTGATTCTTAAAAATGTAGAGAGCTTTGAAAAAAATATATTGGTGCTTTTAGATAATATATTTCAAGGATATAACTGCTGTGCTACAGTACGTGCAGAATTTTAGAAATCAGTTTGTCAACAAAGTACACTGTTTAGGTTAGTTTAGAAGACAATGTACCAAAACAATATATGCTGTCTGGGTCATTAGAATTAGCTGAAAGTAACTGATAAGCTTTGAATAACAAATCTAGTTTTTCTTCTCTCGCTCTATGATGTAATCTGTTTTCTCTTAGAGAAAGGGGAAGTTTTAGAAGGGACCAAGTGCTGAACTTTTTTACAGCGCAACGTCTTATAAAAACCCTGTTCTGCTTGTAACAAATTGAGTCTCTGGTTGCACTTTGCGAAGTGGCAGCAGGGCTCCCAATATTGCAATATTGAAATAAAGACCTTACTCAGGTGAGAACTCTCTCTTGTGGCTTCCTTGATAGTTATATTTCCATGACAATTTGGGGGCTCGTCCGGGATCACAAACCTGAGCGCGAACGGCTGCTGAAACTCCATCCGGACCCGGACAATTTTAGCAAATTGGACGAACCTCGGAGGATAAACTGTTTATCCTTCCAGAGACGCGTCTGGAGAATTGGCAGTTGTCTGACGTCAGTAAGTGATCCTTTAAAATTAATAGTTTGAGAAGCGAGCCACAGGGGTGTTCTCACGCGGGTTTGATGAGTCCAGGACTCATATAAAGAACTTATCTTAACACAGACGTGTGGTTTTTGCTCTGCGGAGTAGTTAATGTGATAAGGTTCTAAGGCACCGATCGGTAAAAATGGGAAATTAAAATTCAGAGACGAAAATGGGACCGAGCAGTCCAGCAAAAGTACATGTACGACAAATTCAGAGAAACAATTATAGCCTGGGTTAGAGTAAAAAAAAAAATTATGTTCATGAACTGTAAAGCTAGGGTAATAGCTGTAAGGGAACTTGCACACAATTTATATATGATAATTAGGGGCCCATAACTATGAAGTATATAACTATAACTATAACTATCTTTGTAAGTGAATCAGAATCGACAGAGGAAAGTTGAATTAGGAAAAAGAAGTTTCCTGAAGAAGGGGAAACTTAGAAGAGAAGGAGAAGAATGGAAAGAAATTGAATTGGAAAACTTATGGAATGGAAAGAGGAATCACAGAAATAATGGGAAGCTTCAAAAAAGACTAGTCTTGAAAGTAAAGAACAGCAAGCTGCAGCTAAAGTCATGGCCATGCGTACTAAAAAGAAAAAGTCTCCACCGAAATTAGAAAGCGGTCCGGAGCCAAAGCCTTTTCACTTGTTTGTGAAATGCCTATGTGCACTTTTCCAGGTCCAGAAGGAACTCCAGCATATGTACATTGACATTGGTCTCCTAGTGAATTATTTGCATTAGTTAAGTCTTTTCCTAAATTGCCTGATGACCGTAAAGAATTTAGAAGAAAGGCAAGCCTTGTTCTCGATTGTCTTAAGCCTAATTACAGTGACATAACCTTGTTGCTAGATCATATTGTTCCTAAAGGTTTACAACGTCCTCTAAAAAGGAGGAGGCAGATTGGCGGATACATGACCCAAATGATGAAGAAGTATCCATCTAAATTAAACCACACGGACATGGAGAGGAAAAGATAGGCGGACGCTTCTAAAAAGAGGTAAGGACTCCTCTTTTCTAAAAAGTCCCTTGTCCTCTCCATGTTGCTGTGGTGGGTTCAGGGTTTTCCTGAAGCTGAAGCAAGTACAACAGAAAAAATGAGTTAATGGTGTATGTGTTTTAGATGCCTGTTTTGTGAAGGTGGGGTAGAAAAAGAGGGATTGCTGAAGGAGTAGCGTCTCGCCCTGCCCGTGCGAAAAAATCCAGGTGTTGCATCCTGGTACACGACTGCAGTACGGCTGAAGGTAGTAACTAGAACTGTACTCGCAGAAGAGCCGAAAATGGTAACTCGATTCAACTGTGTATTTAAAGCCAGGATTTGGAACCTGGTCCGTGTTCCCGAATTGTGATAGTTCGTCAGTTTGTCTCGACTGGGGGATTCCGCGGGGCGCGTGGGAGACGTGAAAATGGTTTGGTGTGAAGAAAAAAAGTTTGATTAATCCAAAGTGAAACTTAAAAGAAATATTGACTGTCAGACGGAATTTAGGCTGAACAGGAATGTAGAAAAGTGTATGAACATTTGGATAAAAATAAACAATAGTTAGAGGAATATTTGAGAATTCAACAGAATATCATAGATGAGACGCAAAAATCCCTGATGGAAAAGCTAAAAGCAATGGCTGAACGAAAGGAAGTTATATATGCAGAAAAAGAAAAAGCAAAAGAAGAAATAGAACGCCTTGAGAGAGAATCTGGGAGAAGGGTGGGAATCAGTGTGGAGATTTTTGAAAGAGCATTACCCACCGAAAACTGATTAGAGAAAAGTAACAGCATGTCAGCAGAAGGAAGTGAGGATGTTTTCAGATTTTACAGAAAGGTTTATAGCTTTATGGATAGTATACTCGGGGTTAGCCGATGAAAAGGAAGTGAATGAAGATACTTCCACAGTAATAAAACAAATTTACTTGAGTGTGTTAAACCTGATGTTGCCAAGAATGTACAACTATGCTTTCCTGATATTACGGACAGCGGAGAGAGATTTGATTTAATAACTCGCGAAGCATGCATGCAGAAGTGCGAGCGCTGCAAATGGGAGGTAAAAAGACTCCCAAGGAGGAGAAAAGGGAGCCGCCAGTTTGTCGAAATTATTGTGCGACTTTCATGTTATACCGAGATATAAAACCCCAAAGACAAAACTACTAATAAGCTGGTGTGCAGTTACTAAAAAAAAGGTGTTTTTTGGAGAAATTGGAAGAAAGAGGCTTGAATTCACAATTAAAGAACATGTCAGAAGCTGAAACGAGAGCCGTGCGTGAACTAAAAGTTTTAATCTAGTAAACCCCTCTGTAGCCTTCCTAAATTTATCTCAGGATTGAAATAAAAGTGAAATAATCTTACAGTGTGCAGTAACTGGGGGACACAGGAGCACAGCTGTCCTACTTTTAGACTAAAACAGCATAAAAATGTGATATAAAGTTTTCTAACGGGTAACAGGAGGCTACAGGAGAAGGGGTGCAAGGGTTGTGTTTAAAGCAAATATAAGCTGTCACAGTCTGCTTGGGTAAAGATGTACAGTTTCAACTACTGATGTGGGTGGGGGACACCCCAGACCTATTTTAGGCCCAGACTGCAGCATTTTATAAGGAATTACTGCATGAAATAGCATTTATGTAAACTAACTTAATAGAGTTATGTGATATTGTGATTGTTTTACCTAATGAGGGAATCCATAAGGCCGGGCTACTCCAAGTACTGGATCTTGAAAAAAAAGGAGTATAAAACCAACTACATGATAAAGCCAGGGTGAATGCCTTCTCAGAACGAGCTTGTCTAGTGACGTATTGGTTTAAGGGGGGTAGTGCAGTCTAAAGACAAAATTGCCTTGACCCCTGCAGCAGAAACCGGTTTTGATGTTTTGAGACAAGCTTTCTTGCAGGCACTGGCCCTGGACTGGATTCCCTCAGACGGATCATCTGTATGTAATCTGTATGTAAGTGAAAGAAATGGGTTGTGAGCTGCTGTGCTGGTGCAGGAGCATGGAGATAGGCATCGTCTGGTGGGTTATTATTATTCAGGACCCCTTGATGCGGTGGCCAAGGGGCCGTGTTTATGTGTTGTGCAGGCTACCTGCCTGGCTGTATAAACTGTGAATAATCTGGTGTAGAACTAGCAGACCGAATGAAAATATTTAATTGAAACTTGTAAATATGCTAAATGGAAAATTGTAGCAATTTATATAGACTGTATATATACATTTGGTGGATGCCACAATTTTGGATGGCAGTGAAGGAATAGGGATTTCCCCAACATGGCAGGGACTCCAGTTAAGAATGCTGGGTTTGTCTCTGAACTGTTATAAGCTTTGCAGCTGCTTATTGAAGTAGCTGTGGTAAAGTGTAAATCACATAATAAAGAAATGTTTCCAGTAACTCGAGGGAACAACTTTGCAGATGCAGCTGTCAGGTGAGCAGTCCTGGTAGAGCAGGAGTCTGAGACCCCTGTGAGACCTCTGTTGGTGAAAAGGGGACAGCTACAGGATATTCAGGCTGAGGCCTCTAAAGCAGAGAAAAGGACATGGTTAGAAAAGAGTGTGGTGCTTCATGATGATTGGGTGTGGTGCTGCCAGCACACTGGACGCCCTGCATGCCTTCACAGCCTAATGCCCTTTGTAGCTCGACAAATGCACTCTGTCGGACACCTGGGTGTGAGAAATGGTGTGCTGGTTACCCAAACCTGGGTGGGGACCGTGTTTGAAGCAGTAGCCACTTATGTGGTATCTCAATGTGATGCTTATCAAAGGAACTCAGCTACAGTTCAGGTGCGGGTGCTACAGCTCAAAAGGCCTGCTCCTGAGGAACCTTTCATGCACTGGCAAATTGACAATTGTCAAGAGAAACCTGGGCTCTTATAATCTGTTTTCCCAGTGGGTTGCTGCCACTGCCTCTGTGTCTACCAAACACTTGATAACAGAGATAAGCCCTCGGTGGGCACTGCCCTACCGCTTGTATTATGATCAAGGGACAGGCTGTGGCTGGATTATTCGGGGTGAGATGGACTGAGATCACCCTCAGTCTGCTGGAACAGTGGAATGAAGGAACAGAACTCTAAAAGATCGACTAGACATCAGACTGAAGGAGCGCCATGGGATGCGGGCTGGATCAAACAGAACTGTGTAATAGAGCCTGTTTGATATCATCACAGGCCAATCAACGAAACTTCCTGGAGGGACGAATTTGGCTAATGGATTGTTGAATTTGCTAATTCTCTATTGTAGTTTTGTAGGTTGTTAATTGAAGTGGTGCACGGGGCTGGTGAACAGGTGCTGGACACTTGGAGACCTCCAGTAGAGGGAAGACACGACCTGATACCTGGCGAGTGGGTGTGGTGAGGAAGATATACCCTGCCTGATGTTGCAACCCTGCTGGGAAGGACCATATCAAGTGCAACTGACTACCGACTCTGCCATCTGAGTGACAGGATGAGATCGCTGGATCTACGCATTGCGCCGACACCGAACCACTGCACCAGAGACTGAGTGAACATTAATTATTATATTGTCACTGTTTCTGTGTTTGTTGAGCTTCCTGAGGGGGGGCGACAGTGTACCTGTTAAGTGTAAGGAGCTTTACTTTGATAAAATGGGGATATGGAATCAATACTTTATCAGTCAGCCACAAATAATAATCAGAGCTCATGTTGGGATTGTATTGCTATAAAAGATGCTCATGGGAGTAATCCCCTTTGATAGAGGTGATTATTTAGGTTTATTGGCATGGGTAAATAGCCCTGCTTTTAGTCTGAGTGTAACTCAGATGTATTAGAATGGAAATAACTGTATGCTCCTCGCTATAATCACAGTTTTAGGCCATTCTCTATTAGGGTGATAGACAGCTGTTTAGGTGACCCAGCTGTTGACCAATCTTGTAAAAAAAAACCCCTAAGAAAAATGCTGGGCTCCAGCCCACAGGGATTTACCTGTGCTGTAAGAACTAATGCATGAATAAGGAGACTGGATTCTGGTGAAAGACAGGAAAAAGAGGTGGTGTTCGCTCAGGTGGAGGGGGCCGTACCAAGGCTGCTGACCACTGCGACTGCTGTGAAAGTCACGGAAAGGGTTCCCTGGATTCATGCTTCCCACTGTAAACGAACTGAGCAAAGTGCACAAGCACAGATGGGGATCACATGCTTGGGACTGATGTGCCCAGCCTTTTTCCTTTTTATGTGGAAGCCTGTCACCACCCAGAAAGAGGAAGAATCTAAACGCGAAGCCTCTTTGTATACAAACTGGCTGAATGAAACTGATAATGAGGGGGATAGGAGTAATTTGTGGTATAAATTTATAAATCATACAGTAAAGTTAAAGAAATGTAATGCATCTTGTTATGTATGTGCTTTAATGCCTCATTCTACAGCCTCACCCATTTCTCTCCTGGTTAAAATCACGGTTTGGGCCAGGGGGAATGTTTTTCTTTAAGTTACTAACACCGATTATAGGGGCTGTGATACTTGTCTTCCTGTTTTTGTGTTGCTGTACGAAATATATTATTCCAATGCTTTGAAATATGGTAATGAATATGTTTGTGCATCAGTATGTTCTGATAAGAACGCAAGAATCCGAAGTATGGGAGCCTCCTGGGAGTCCATATGAAGAATCTAACTTTTAATCATTTTCAAGAATAAAAAGGAGGGAATTGAAGTGGAAATCTAATAAGTAAATTGATTCTTAAAAATGTAGAGAGCTTTGAAAAAAATATATTGGTGCTTTTAGATAATATATTTCAAGGATGTAACTGCTGTGCTACAGTACGTGCAGAATTTTAGAAAACAGTTTGTCAACAAAGTACACTGTTTAGGTTAGTTTAGAAGACAATGTACCAAAACAATATATGCTGTCTGGGTCATTAGAATTAGCTGAAAGTAACTGATAAGCTTTGAATAACAAATCTAGTTTTTCTTCTCTCGCTCTATGATGTAATCTGTTTTCTCTTAGAGAAAGGGGAAGTTTTAGAAGGGACCACGTGCTGAACTTTTTTACAGCGCAACGTCTTATAAAAACCCTATACTGCTTGTAACAAATTGAGTCTTTGGTTGCACTTTGCGAAGTGGTAGCAGGGCTCCCAATATTGCAATATTGAAATAAAGACCTTACTCAGGTGAGAACTCTCTCTTGTGGCTTCCTTGATAGTTATATTTCCATGACATGTCTCAGTGGCTTTCAAAATTAAATTATGCATGCAAACCTGTGAACTAGAAAGATAACTAAGATACCCATCCATTTATAATGGTGGCGAAGTGGTTAGCATTGCTATCTTGCAGTACTGGGGTCCTAGGATCAATTCCTGAAATCCTGTGTGTGGGGGTTTTACATGTTCTCTCTGGGTTACATGGTTTTTCTCCATATGTGTGATATGACTCCCTCTCGCACTCCGAAACATACTGGTAAGTTAATTGGTTTATGGGAAAACTGGCCCTGGTGTGTGTGTGTTTGTGTCTGTCTGTCCTGTGATGGACTGGCGCTATGTCCAGGGTCCGTTGCTTACTGGGATAGGCTCCAAATCCTCTGTACTGGATAAAGAGATTAGAAATGGATGGAAGTAAAGGCACTGTGTGGATGGAACTATACACAGTGTTAGAAACCCACGATGAAATGGCAGCATCTCACTGAGAATAAAATATTTAATAGTGCTGGCTTAAGGAAACAGCCTTTCCACCTCTCTTGCACATCAGTATCCATACCTAGTTATTTAAACAAATTGCCTCTAATTATAAACATCTTAATGTGCTGGCTCTGTGGATCCGCATCAGCTATGTTTGCCCATTCCTTCAATTCATGTGCATCCAACACACAGTTCAATGCCAGCAACTACACATAATCTAAAATACAATCCTTATTTCAGTATCTATGTAAACATATAGTCTGTTAACTTCATCATCTTCATCAAAAGTATGCCTAACCCCATTAGGAAGTGTTCTTGTTATAAGTGTATTCCTCAGCTTTCCCCAAATTATCTTCTTCTTGCCAACATCTCTAGTCTTTTATCCTGCAATAACTTAGCCAACACTTAAATCTCCAAAAGCTGCTTGTGTTAATTTCTTTAAATCACAAATATCATGTGTAAATACTGGCCATGTAATACTCTGCATTGTGGAATAATAGTTTATTTTAAAGGGAACTAGAGAAATCAAGAAAGGCTTTTTTTCTAGAATTAATAAATGCACATCCTGTTCACTGGGGAAATTAAATCCACACTGAGCAATCTTCAATATGTTCAGAATATGACAGCAAGAATCCTATCAGGGATGCATTACACCTGTTTTCAAGTCCTTGCACTGGTTACCTATCAGATTTCGAGTCAACTTCAAAATCCTTATCCTCCTTATATACTGTCCTACAACTGTTATTATTGATCACCGAATTATTGTACTTGACATGACTTCATTCAGCCTTTCCTGAACGTCTATGACAGGCAGAGAGAGTGCTGTTTCTGGTGCGATCTTTTGCAGCTGACATTTCACTGTTTTAAACAAACAAGAAATTAGATTGCTCATAAATCAGTTATTCTATATAAACACAGCGTAATTGCCCTCCGAAAATCCTCCTTTTCTTGTTCGTTTTAGAGACCTTGATCGAAACTGATTTTAGATGTCAGAAAGGATTTATTTTCTCTGTATTTCCTACATTGCTTTGTCGAGATTTTAACTTTATATCTAACTTTATATCTAGGCTCAGATTTCAACTATAAATCGTACAGTAATTAATAGCAGTAAATACTGATGTTTTGCGCCCTCTTACCACAAAAATATATGTTTTGTAGTTGGGATTAACTATATTTCGTACGCGTAGCTACTCCGATTCGGACACCGAACAGTTGAAGATGGCGGCAAATCAGACACCCAGAGAGGGGGCGTCTTCTCGCCTCCATAACTAAAATGCCAAATAGGAGTGGCTTAAGCGACATACACAGTCGTGTAACTGACAGTTTGAGGTAGCCTATCGTGTAAATTTCGCTTTGTTGCTGATAGGTTAAGCTTTCGAAACTCTGCCCCAAAGTCATGTGACTGATTTTTCGCCCTGTTTCGTTGGTTAAACGCAATGATCACAAGCACCACCATGGTAACTGGGATGTGTAGTTTTTAATTCCGTTTGAATTATAACTGTACGTACTGTCTTCATATTTGGCCAGGGCTTTAAAGAGAAGGCGCGCCAAAAAAATTCGGTGCCGTCGTCTCCGCTTTAAAGGTACCCCCGTGCTGGAAGAATTTGACCTCGGAACGTTTGCCCAGCGTAGTTATAGTGGACATAAAAACAAGAGTTCACTGGCATTATATCCTAGAAGACACAGACCGGCACCAGACCGGTAAATGCTTGATGAACTAGGGATTGGACAGTTTCCAAGTGCTTGTACAATCGATGGAAATGTTCAAATAAATGTGCAAAAGAAATAAAGAAAATAATCATTTATTTCTTTATCATATTGGCTAGCTAATGTCCTCTCTTTGCTAGTTAGTGGCTGTGTTTCTGCGTTGGGTAGCAACGGGTGACTGTTCTCAGGCGGAAGATGTAAACAGCTTAATTTTCGTGTTAAATAATTTTTAGAAATTAAAATTCATTCTATACAGCATTCACATATTTGGGTACCGTTTCATAAAACTTTCATGCTTAAAATGTTTAGGGAGAAATGGAAGACTGGTGTGTATTTTTTCTTTAAACTATTGTAGTGGCAATGCTTGTTAATAAGACAGAATTAAGCGTTGGTATGCTCCTAAAGGAGGCCCCATCTCACCCTCCATCTCTGTGGTGCAGCCACAGAGAAAGAATTCATGCAAGCTGATTTAAGATGTTTTTCTTTTGATAAGAAGCAAGCTCCCAGACGGGGATGCAATTAGCTAAGCCTGGCTATCATGATCAATGGTCATCCACTGGCGCCTATCTGTCTAGGGAGTGCCGAATGGACATCTGGACTGCATTTCTAAGTGTCAAGAGTAAGTGACTTATATCTCACCTTGACCAACCAATCAGGGACTGGCAGGGCGTGGTAATACCACGTGGGTCTCCAATGCCCGCCAAACTCTCAACCAATCAGCACACATCTGGGTCTTGATCAAAAAGGGAGCGCAAGCTCAGTTCTGGGCTCTCCTTGGCCATTTTCACGCATCCTCAGAGACAATCACGTGACAACTGCTGTTGTCTGCAAAAGGACTTGGACTTTGTTCTAAGCGCGAGGCCGAGGATCCCGTACGTATTCAGAATTCTACCAACGTGAATGCTCGGCTTGATCAACGGCAGCCTACAGTTGGACCCTCGTCGACAACCTGAATAGCTTATTCAGAAGCAGCGCTGGACCGGGAACGAACCAGCTTCTTCCCAGGCAAAAGAGTGACTTGTGAGGACTCGCGGTCACACTCTGTGCATAGAGACTTTCTACTAGCCAGCTGGACTGCTGGTAGATCCCCTCGGAGCAACGACTGCCCTGCGCGCCGCAGTCAGATTCCTCCGCCCGTCCTACTCCGAGCTGCACCTCGACTGGTTGGCCGGTAGCCAGAGGACGCCGACACAACGCCCATTGGACAACCGCTGCAACAGAGCCTGTCAGCTGGTTTGGTGTTCGTGCCGGGAAATTCCAAATCCAAACACAGTGGATAAGTAAACCCCATGTTCTACATTGCGTCTCGAGAATTTAATTGTACCTCAACACAAGTTGTTATCAATTTAATTCATGAGTAATGTATTTACTTCCGAGTTTAGAGTAACAGTGGGTAATAACACTGATTAGCGATTTGGTAACCGAACGATATATATTGACATATATTCTCTGTTGTGTATCTCTTTGTGTTTGCATCTCTTCGAGATTATATACCTTGTATATTGATAACCCTCACAGTAAGGTCTGCCGCTCGTATCCAGGCAGACTAGTATATGTTTGGTGCACAGTTTATATTAATAAATGTATCTCGTGTATTGAACCCGTGTGTGTGCGTTGTTAGTTGTTCTGACGATTGATTTTCTAAAAGCCCCAACGAACAACCTCGTGATTACTGCTACAATTGATAATTGTCTCAGTAAACCCATCAAACCACTACATTTAATGGCGTCCCTGGGTGGGCGAGTTTAGAATGAAATGAGAATCAATCGCACAGAATAACTGATATTGCTGTGAGTTCAAGTTCAGCACAGCACCGCGGCTTCTATACGCGAATACCGGGTGTGCTGATAACTGCGTAAAGAAATCCCCCTGTTTTCTAGCGTTTAGTGTAACGTGTACTGATTGGAAATCCATCTGCTCGGGTGTTTAGATTCCATACTGTATTTTGGTAAAAGAAAAAAAAAGTAATACTCTTAAAGTTTCTCTGACGTAATGACAATGGCTGCTAAAATGTCTGAAGTGGAGTCGCTTATAAATACTATTTCTAGCGACGACAATCCTGGTTACTGGAGCGGTATCGAAAAGTTGAACTTTGATGATATTGAGAAGCTGCAAGTAGATTTAGTAGCTAAGGTAGCGAACCAGCTTAACACAGGAGGGTCCGTGAACGCAGTTCAGGTCCTATCGAGTTTCGCCTTAAATCTAGCTAAACAGCTGGAACTGTCTTTGTCCGAGCTGACAAAGTTTCAAAAGCTTCAGGGAAAGCTAGAAAGATATAAGGCGGAGTTGAGTTGTTGGATATAATCAGAGAAAAGAGAGTGAAAAATGAGGAAAGTGAAGACAGACTCAGGGAAGTTTTAGGTAAATTAGATGACCTGTCTGCTAGAGAAACTGCGGCTGAGGTAGCTAGGAGAGACCTGGAAGCGAGCTTGAAAGAAAAAGAAAAAGAAATTGAGCGTTTAAATGAGCTCAGCCAGGAAAGGCAAAAGGAGTTAGATGCTGCCGTACTGGAAGCAAAACAGGCTAGATCCCACTTGCATGCCAGCCCACCTAGCAGCCCGGAGCGCTCACCCAGCGCGCCGGGAGGAGGTTTCTCCCGGCCAGGGTCTGTGGTCGGATCGGCATGGGGGAGATCGCCGAGTCCTGCGCGAGACGCAAGGGCGATGCAATTCAGGCATAGACCCCCTGCCCGCGGAGAAACCGTAAAAATTAACCTCCACTCCCTGAGGCAGTTAGCCAAAGATGTAGAAAGGTTTGACCCGTCAGTGTCAGGGAATAATGTGGAAACCTACATCGATGAGCTGAGACATACTTTGCAGTTTATGCCCGGAGCGTCCGAACAGGAAAAGGCTATGTTAGTAAGGAAAACTACTAGCCGAGCGGTCCACGAGTGGATGTCTAGACAAGGACCGGAGGTCTGTAATAGCTTTGAGGAGCTGTGTCAGGCAATGATCGGAGAATTTTCGGCTTTTATCGATCCCATAGCTGCCGTGGCCGCTGCGCACCATATTAAGCACGAAAAAGCTGAAGCCCCTCGCGACTATTATGAGAGGCTTAGGCGCACTTATTTTGCAGGGCGGAATGAAGAGGGTTGCGAAGAGAACGTGAATTTCAAAGGTTTATTCATTGCTAATCTGCATCCCTCAATCAGGAAAATGATTGTGATGCACACTGATGCAAAAGCGATGAAAATGGCTGACATTAGAAGGTTGGCTCAAAAAGCCTGGGGAGCTGAAGTCTCTGCTTCCTCAGAGCGAAAACCTGCTAAAACGGCCGTGTTCGCCACTAAAGCCAGCAGGGTTGACGACTCGCCTCAGCTCGAGGGAGCTGAGGTTCCTGAGCCCGCTAAGCCTCGGCGCAAAATAGGCAGGCAGGACCGCACTAAGCGTCAGAGCCGTCGTGAGCGCCACGGGGAAGGCAAGGGCACAGGCAGAGCCTATCAGAAGGCTGGACAAAGGGAGTCGACTGCAACCCGCCTGGCCAGGCTTGAACAAGCCCTGCTTGAGAGATCAGGACAGGGTAAACCTTCCGCACTGAATGCCGGAAGCGTGAATGAGCTTAGTGGGACCACGCCCCTTCTCACTGGAGGAGGCGGGGATCCATCCCAAACCCCTCCCTCAGTCTATCTGATTGGGTGGGAGGGTTCCTGCCTGGAAGAAGGCTGTGACTCTGAGTTGGGCGCTGACCCCGCCCCTGAAGTCAAAGAAAAGGCAGGCTTCCAACAATTCTTAGGGAATCTCAGCCAGAAAGGCAAAGCAAGGCGTATTTATATCAAGGTTTCTCTTGAAAACGTCTTAGATAGAGAAGCACTGGTTGACACTGGGGCTGAAATTAGTTTGATGTCAGCCGATCTACTCAGCGAGCTCAAACGAGTAGCGAAAGGAAAAGGCATCAGACTTAAGGTAGAACCGTGTAAGATAGATATTTCCAGCTATACCCAGGATCATGCCAGGATCACACACCGAGTGTGGGTGGCACTTAGGTTCGGGCCAATGAACGTGGTGCATCCTGTTTACATCTCTAGGTTTAAAACAGAGCCACTACTCATTGGCCAAGACCTGCTTGACAGGCTGGAGCCTCTGGTGGACTGCCAGCGTGGAAAATTGTGGGCTCAGGTCAAGCACCCTAAGCCTGTCGTACAGCAAAAAGGGGGGTTCAGTGGTTATGCTGTGATCACACAGTGCCCACTGAACACCATAGCTGAGTTGGAGGATTCTCCTGGTTCCTCTGGACGAGAAATAAATGTCTCTTCTTGCTTTCCAAAACTACAGGGAAGTCCTGCCCAGGCCAGCACTCCCACGGTCTCCCAACTACAGGAGCAGTGCTCCGAGCAGCTGCTTGACCCGCCAGGTAAAGCACACCCCTTTTTCATCCCTGAAGAAGAGTGGATCTCCCTGTCCGGTAATGAATGGGAGTCCTTTCTGTGCGCCCTGGTACCTCAGGGGGACAAGGACTACCACCCCATGGTGGTGGGAGGGGTCCAGGTGGCAGAAGTGCAGGTTGATGATGTAATTCTCAGCCTCAGCTCTGAGAAGTCCATAATCAGTGAACGTCTGTTCGAGGACCTGTCGCGAAGCCGTCAGGTGACCCTGGTGACGCAATCACAGGGTCTGTGGTGGGCACCCCCACCTCATAGGTCCATTTGGAGCAAAGGAAGCTGTGCAGCTTCCATCTCCATCGGAAAAAGGAAGTTTGCTCACTACTTCCAGGTAGCACCTCAGCTGACCCATTCGGTCTGTATTGGTGCAGACCTGTTGGTTCGACTGGGCGCCCAGCTGGACACAGTAAACAGTGTGCTGTGGACACGGGTGAACCCAGATGCCCACTCTCTAAGTGGCGACCCCGAGAACATTCGGTCAGGTCAGACGATTCCTCAGGCCTGCCAGGTAGTAAACGAATCGGACCTGATCGTTCCTGCGTCAACAGCAGGGTTTCCGGTACGCCTTGTCCTAAAGAAGGGACAGAGGATGGATGCTGAGATGGTTTTCTTCCAACCATCAGCTCAGTTTATCAGACTGAACCTAGCAGTCTGTGGTACCCCCAGACTGGAAAGGAATGGCCGAGCCACCTGCCTGTTGGTGCAAAACATAGCAAAACAAGATGTCAAAATCCCTGCTCGCACTGACATGGGACTGGTAATTGACAATGGGTTCTATGATTTCGAACTGGCCATCCCAGTACTGGGGCAGCTCCCTGGTCCCTTGGCCAGGGAGGGGGGGACCGAGCAGGTGTACTACACCTACCCCCGGCGGATGATTGCAATTATGCCAATAGACGGATTCTGCAACCAGGAGGTGTGCAGAGTGGACCTTAGCGATAAGGATGTGATGGTTGTGTATACAGTACACGCAGGGGTTCCGACGGACCACTCAGCCGAGAGTGCGACCCGGGATACCGCCATGCCGTCAAAAGCGGGGTTCCTAGAGCAGGTACAGGATCAGGTTGGTAAGGCAGATGCCCTGGAAACGGAAAGCCAGCGTCAGCAGCTGCATCAGATCTTCCAGGATTTCCAGGAAGTGTTTGCACGGGACGCCTATGACTGCGGGGTGACGGATTTGCACACAGTGCGCATTCCTACGGCCCCTGGCGCCCGCCCAACCTATGTCAGGCAGTATCGCATTCCCCTCACGGCATACGAGTACATAAAGCAGACGTTGGATGCTCTACTAGAGCGTCAGATCATAAGGGAGTGTAACTCCACTTATAACTCCCCACTGTGGCCGGTGCTGAAACCCAATGGTAAGTGGCGTCTGACCATTAACTACCGGCAGTTGAATAAACAGGTTCCTTTGTCACGATGGCCAATGATCTACCTAGATCGGGAGTTAGCCAAGGTGACAACAGCAAAATATTTCACCACAGTGGATGTGGCCAATGGGTTCTGGACCCTTAAGGTAGAACCGACAGACCAGTACAAACTGGCCTTTTCCTTTGGAAACAGGCAGTTCACCTGGAATCGATGCCCCTTTGGGTATTCCAACTCCCCAGCGGAGTTCAACATATTTCTGCACAAAGCCATGAGTGATGCAGCCGCCAGGGGCAACCTGGTCTATGTGGACGATATTCTGATGCGGAGTCAGACCTGGGAAGAACACATGGCCGAGATCAGGCATGTGTTGACCCAGCTCTCCCGTGCAGGGGCCAAACTGTCTCTGGCTAAGGGACAGTGGTGTAGGACCCAAGTGGAGTATGTGGGACTATTGGTTGGAGCCCAAGGCATACAGCCACAGTCCAGCAGAGTCCAAGCTATCCAGAATATGAAGTCGCCCACTAACCTGTCTGAACTGCGCAGCTTTCTGGGAGTATGTAATTATTCCCGGCAGTTCATTGAGGATTACGCTGAAATAGCAAGGCCCCTCCACAAGCTGCTGCAGAAAGACGTGCCCTTTGAGTGGGGACCTTCCTCAGAACAGGCTGTGATGGAGCTGAAGCGCAGACTCGGTAGTGCGCCGTGCTTGGCCTACCCTGACAAAAATAAGGTCTTCTACCTTGAAGCAGGGTTCTCAGAGCACTGCCTTGGGGCTGCTCTGAGTCAGGAATATGACCAAGAGCGAAGGGTGGTGGCGTATGCCAGTCGAGCCCTGAGCCCAGTGGAGCAAAAGTTCTTGGACTGCGAGAAGGCCCTGTTGTCTACGGTCTGGTCGGTAGAACACTTCCGTAGTTATGTAGGGGGACAAAAGATCATCATCGAAACCTGCCACCAACCTGTGACATTCCTGCATAGCCAGAGACTCAAAGCGGGCAGGGTGTCAAATAGCAGGATTGTGGCATGGATGATGGCCCTACAAGGCTATGAGATAGAGGTACGTTATGCACAGAGCAAGAAAATGTACCTGGGACAGGGCCTGGCTTTGGGCCAAGTGTGTCACGGCTGTGACACTGACATGGAAGCTCCAGAAACAATTCCCGCTGCTGAGCTACCGAACAATCACCGGTACTACGATGAAAATGTGGGCCAGGGCTTACCCATGGCCTATGTTGACGGTTGCTCTTTTCGCCACGAACAGCAGGTGCTAGCAGGGGTAGGAGTAGTCTGGCAAGACAATACTCCCTGTGGGCCGACCCGCTATAAGCTAGGACCAAAGACTAGTCAGTATGCGGAAGTAGCTGGGGTGCTGATCACCCTCCAGCAGGCCCTGACAAATGGCCTTAAACAATTTGTCATCTGTAGTGACTCGAACTACGCCCGACATAGCTACGTGTCCCATCTTCCGTATTGGAAGGGTAACGGCATGAAAAATGCCCGGGGCAAGGAAGTAAAGAACAAAGAGTTGTTCCTGGCCAGTGACAAGCTCACGACCGAGGCTGGAATGATGGTTTACTGGAGGAAGGTGATGGGACACTCCCAGGTGAAGAGACCCGACAAAGACGGGAATGATGAGGCTGACCGGCTGGCTAAATCTGGCGCCTTAGAGGGTGAACCCTGGCAGTTCCAGCAGGAATGGCTACCCCCAGAAACCGTGGCTGAGGTCAAGGCGGTCACCCGAAGCAGGGCTAGACAGGATGTCGGAGCTGACCCTCAATCTGTAGTGCTTGGGTCACAGGGTTTTAACACCGATCTTGCGGAAATGCAGAAACAGGACCCAGCAATTGGGCTAATGTATCAGCATATCGCTGACCCAGTGCGTCAACCTCTTTCGGAGCAGGTGCTGAGCCAGTCTCCAGAGCTGAAGGAGCTGGCAGAGGTGAAAGACAACCTAAAAATTATAAAGGGGTTGTTGGTTTGTGTACCAGTTGCACAAGGTGTCCCAAAGTGGGTAGTTCCCCGCTGCCATCGGGGGGTCATGATCCAACACGCTCATGACGAGCCCTGTGGGGGTCACCGGGGAATCAAGGCCACGTACGACACTATCCAGCAGGTGGCATTCTGGCCTCACATGGGCCAAGACATCGCCGCGTATGTAAAGGGGTGTCTGACGTGTAGCCAGTTCCAACCATCACGGCCCTTGCACCGTGCACCACTCCAGAAAAAGGGCATGACATTCCCCTGGTCCAATCTACAAATGGATTGGGTGGGGCCGCTGGTGAGGTCATCCAGAGGGAACAAATATTTCCTCACGGTTACGTGTGCATTCACAAAATGGATTGAGTGCCTCCCAGCACCCAACGACACGGCAGAGACAACTGCAGTGCTGTTGGTGAACCATGTGTTCAGTCGATGGGGACTCCCCCTGACCGTGGACTCGGATCGGGGAACCCATTTCACAGCTACAGTAATGGCAACCCTGTGGAATATGCTTGGGGTCAAGGCCCAGTTGCATATCTCCTACCACCCTCAATCCTCGGGCCAGGCAGAAAGGGCAAACCGAACGGTGGTTAGTATGCTCAAAAAGTTTGTCTCCACCAGCAGTAGGGACTGGGACATTAAGCTGCCCCTGGTTCTGATGGCCATCCGAGCCACGCCCCATTGCTCTACGGGGGTCCCACCTTTTGAGATGATGACAGGTCGGAAGATGACTCTTCCCCTACACTGTCTTTATGGGGTGGAGGACCTGAGCACGACGGGGGCTGCTACGGCCCATCAGTATGTGTCAGCAAGCACATCTGCAGGCAACCTTTGCTTTTGCCCAGAACAATCTGGGAAGGAGTGCAGAGGGTAGGAAAGCATACTATGACCGAAAGGCAGTTAACCAGGAACTCCAAGTAGGAGACAAGGTCCTGTACTTCCAATTTGCCAAACCCACAGGGGTGGCCCGGAAATTCTTACCCAGTTGGACAGGACCCCACGAGATTGTCGATAAGGTATCACCGGTAGCTTATCGAATTCGGATTGAAAAAGGAAGGCAATCTCTGGTCTATAAGTGGGTGCATCGCAACCACCTCCGGTTGTATCGCCCACCTCAAATGGCGCCGGAGGACACAGAATAGGGTTAAAAGTCTAAACCCGATCAAGAGGGGGGTGCCCCTTTGTAGCTGCAGGTAGTTAGGTACTGTAGTGTAGGTCCTCCTAGGAAAATATATTCAAAATTATAGTGGAACTGTACCATGTGCCTCATCTGTGTTCCAGAATGGGAATCCTAAAACTGCCACGGCTGGTCCTGACAGTGCTGTGGATCGCTTCGACACAGCCCCTTGAAGTTGTGGAACCCGGTCCTCCTACCGGCATAGTCCTGCAGGACGCTCCCGGATTGTTGTTAACAAATTGCAGAACATATACTCAGCGAGTGTATGTGCGGCTGGACCCAAGTGATGTGTTTCGGAAGCACATCAACATGAACAGTAGGGTGTCCCATCATGGCAGGCAGTGGGCTAAGGATGCTGTATGGCATGCCCAGCTAGACACTATACACATGCTCCGCCAGCTGAGGAAGGCAACAGTCAGCCAGGAGGAGATGACAGGCCTCAGCCGCCCCAAAAGGTTCTTGGGGGGTCTGATTGCTGCGGCCTCCGCCGTGGGCTCGCTATTTTCAGCTGGTCTCTTTGCTGCTTACACTGTCACCCTGACCACCCTGAGAAGGCAGGTGTCTGGGTTACTTAAGGAAATGCCAGAAATTCAGGACAGGCTGTATCAACAGCAGCAGCGGCTGGAAAGCCTAGGGAAAACCTTACAGGGCACAATATTAGCAGTAAACCTTCATGCAGCAGTGTTAAATAACACCCTCCACACCGTGGGCAGGATTGTCGACGTGTTACAGTGGGATTATGCTTACGTGCAACAGGTCAGGATGCTGATGCAGGATTTGCTTAGGGAGCTTAGTGCCACCATAACTAGCTTAGCCATGGGACAGATTCCAACTTACTTGGTTCCACTGTCCTTAGTAGAAGAAGTACTTAGGACAACCACTTCTGAGATGGTGCAGCCATTACAGGTACATTTTGCATACAGTCTAGGCAGTGCCATTCCTATACATGTCAACCCTGAAGCCAAGGAAATAGGTTTCCTGTTGAACCTTCCCATCGTGAGTGGCAAGGATATCTATAGACTCAAGTCTATATCGAACGTTGGCTTCTGGAGGGGGGACATGCATGTGAAGTTGACCACCCCACCGCTCGTAGCTTACCAGGAGGATGATCCAAATTTGTATCTTGTTCCAAACCTGGAACTGTGTATATCAACCAAGGATATCCACTGGGTATGCCCAAGTAAGCCATTCCTTAGGGACACAACTCAGAGGTTGTGTGGTATCAGAAAGGGGGCTGCCACTGAAAAGTGTAAAGCCACAGTGACGAGCAAAAGTGAGGTTAACGAACCCCAGGTTGAGCAGGTGGGAAAGAAATGGCTGCTCAGCACACCACAGTTAACGGTTACAATAACATATGACAGGCATGATACAGCTACCGAAGTGCAGCTACCCAACCAAACAGTTTTTCTACAAGTTCCTGAAGGAGCGATAGTGCATCTCAACGATTTAGCACTGTATCACCTGGAGTCAGAACTATACGAAACGGAACTCGAGATTGTGGACGCTTTCAGAGGACACGGCATTGACTTGGATGAGAGAATCCAAGAGACAGTAAGTCTTGAGGGTGTACAGGTAGTCGAATTTGTTCTTAACGACACAAACTTAAAAACTACACTGGTAGGTCCCAAGCACAGTCGTTGTGGATCCTCTGGGGCGCTAGGAACAATAAACGTGGTCATCTTGACACTGCTGCTGGGTAGCTGGATCATGGCTGGGGTAATGTGTTGGATGCTGTTCTCTTGTATCAAAGCCTTGCGGGGTAGTTTGAATGAGACAAAGGGAGCAATGGTTTATCACCGAAATCAGGTAACCACTCCCAAACGTCTGCCTGCTGCAGAGCTATCCGATACTGATAGTGAACTGCCGGAAGTTTAAGGTCTAGAGCTAATGATGATGCCCAATGCCTCATTCCTAGGTACCTTATAACTGAGAGCAGGTATACGCAACGTTCTTTCCAACACTATTTCCTGTACAAATTCTCGAGAGGTAATGTGAATATTGGGTGGTAGAATCCACCGTGGTACAACAAACATCACTTAACTCTGTTTTTGTTTTGAAGGCAACAACGCCTCAGGACCTCGTGACCTTCAAAAAGGGGGGATATGTAGCGGCAATGCTTGTTAATAAGACAGAATTAAGCGTTGGTATGCTCCTAAAGGAGGCCCCATCTCACCCTCCATCTCTGTGGTGCAGCCACAGAGAAAGAATTCATGCAAGCTGATTTAAGATGTTTTTCTTTTGATAAGAAGCAAGCTCCCAGACGGGGATGCAATTAGCTAAGCCTGGCTATCATGATCAATGGTCATCCACTGGCGCCTATCTGTCTAGGGAGTGCCGAATGGACATCTGGACTGCATTTCTAAGTGTCAAGAGTAAGTGACTTATATCTCACCTTGACCAACCAATCAGGGACTGGCAGGGCGTGGTAATACCACGTGGGTCTCCAATGCCCGCCAAACTCTCAACCAATCAGCACACATCTGGGTCTTGATCAAAAAGGGAGCGCAAGCTCAGTTCTGGGCTCTCCTTGGCCATTTTCGCGCATCCTCAGAGACAATCACGTGACAACTGCTGTTGTCTGCAAAAGGACTTGGACTTTGTTCTAAGCGCGAGGCCGAGGATCCCGTACGTATTCAGAATTCTACCAACGTGAATGCTCCGCTTGATCAACGGCAGCCTACAGTTGGACCCTCGTCGACAACCTGAATAGCTTATTCAGAAGCAGCGCTGGACCGGGAACGAACCAGCTTCTTCCCAGGCAAAAGAGTGACTTGTGAGGACTCGCGGTCACACTCTGTGCATAGAGACTTTCTACTAGCCAGCCGGACTGCTGGTAGATCCCCTCGGAGCAACGACTGCCCTGCGCGCCGCAGTCAGATTCCTCCGGCCTTCCTACTCCGAGCTGCACCTCGACTGGTTGGCCGGTAGCCAGAGGACGCCGACACAACGCCCATTGGACAACCGCTGCAACAGAGCCTGTCAGCTGGTTTGGTGTTCGTGCCGGGAAATTCCAAATCCAAACACAGTGGATAAGTAAACCCCATGTTCTACATTGCGTCTCGAGAATTTAATTGTACCTCAACACAAGTTGTTATCAATTTAATTCATGAGTAATGTATTTACTTCCGAGTTTAGAGTAACAGTGGGTAATAACACTGATTAGCGATTTGGTAACCGAACGATATATATTGACATATATTCTCTGTTGTGTATCTCTTTGTGTTTGCATCTCTTCGAGATTATATACCTTGTATATTGATAACCCTCACAGTAAGGTCTGCCGCTCGTATCCAGGCAGACTAGTATATGTTTGGTGCACAGTTTATATTAATAAATGTATCTCGTGTATTGAACCCGTGTGTGTGCGTTGTTAGTTGTTCTGACGATTGATTTTCTAAAAGCCCCAACGAACAACCTCGTGATTACTGCTACAATTGATAATTGTCTCAGTAAACCCATCAAACCACTACACTATCAAGACCAGCCATACACAGTACAGTTTATGTACATACAGTAATGTTTATGTTCCTAAATTAATATCGTTTATGACCTTCAGATGCGTTATGCTCCTCTTCTTTTTATGCTCAGCTACTAAAATTTCCCTTTAGTGGTAAAATTCCATATAAATATTCAAAACTAAGCGGATTGAAATGTGCACAGTAAAGACATTAGATGATGAAATCTTTTCACTACCAACCAATGCACCACGAGTGCCCCTGTCGGTCATTTTGGCCAGCCAATCACTTACCGCGGTGCCCTACGGTGCCCTGCGGGTTGGTTACTGTACCACGGGTTTTTACCGCTCATTTTGAATGGCTGCATCTGTAGGTTGTCTCTCGCAGTGTTCAGGAATTGCATTCCGAAACTGAGTCAGATCAAAAGTTGTAAGAAAAGCACCTATGGTGTCGGTTCTAACAGCTTTATTGATTCGATGTTAAAGGCCGGAAATGGGGCACAAGGCACGCGACCGCAAAAAGCGTCGCCATCTGCTTCCAGCTGCAAAATGCCGTTTGCGGACGCTGAAGCATTTGAACTTGAACTTTATTGCCATATGTAACCGGTACTGGTACAATGGAATTCTTACTTACAGAAGGTCTCTCGATTGTAAAACAAGTGTAAAAAACAAGACAAAGTGCAAACAGTGCATCAAGACAATGTACAAACAAACAATAGACAATGTGCAAGTAAACATGTAGACATCTCTTTCCAAGGCAGCGGGTACAAGCGATCTCGCGTTTTAAAACCACCAGGAAAAGCAAAAAGGCACTTTTCCTTGCTTGCGCCGGCACACAACGACGTGAGGAGGACACCGTAGTCAGCAGGATTCGAACTTGCGCGGGGAGACCCCAATGGATTTCTAGTCCATTGCCTTAACCACTCGGACACGACTACAGCGCGCGCCGCCATTGCTGCGTTCTTGCTACAATCTCACATGGATCGCGAGGCGCCGGCGGAAACCTTTTTCAAAGTCGTTCTCCATTAAAAAAAAAACCTTTCCAAAATACAAGCCTTGCAGACAGACACACCTCAGAGGACTTAAGGGTTGCTTCATGTGGGAATGATAAAGTCTCCCCGTCCGGACAGGAAAATGGCACTTTGTTAGACACAAAAAAACAATCAACAACAGACAAATGTCTACAAGCATTTTAGAAGCCGCTCTTGAAATAGCTCTTACATTCGTGTTAGACGCAGGAATCGCCTTTTTATTGACGCTCTTACGAACGCCATGGAAAGCAAAACAAAGCAAAGCAGAGCAGAACAAAACGAACAAAATAAAACCCTCACGTCCTGCACTTGAATATAATGCCGTTACGAGCCGAAGCGGTATTGGACGTCATCCTAGCACTGCAACCCGGGGCGTACGGTATATGGGAACGAGCACACGTCACGAATTGTCTCTAATCACTCTCTGCACTGTAAGGCGCCTTGAAGCGTGCACCCTCAGCATTCATCTTTGCGCATCTGTGAAAGGTAAACTCTTGAGCAAACTCTGAACCAGACACTCAAACTCCAGCTAGCATTAGGGGTAGCATTCCCACGCTACTTGAACACTTTGTTTACGCTCAGTGCTGGATTTTGGGAACTTTAGGACGAGTGGGACTTTTCTTCTATCTGTCAATTCGTTTTGTTTTGGAGACTCTTGGCTGTCTGTGTTGTATAGTGCAGCTTAAATAAAACGTTTTCGAAAACTGTGCCGGCTCAAAAGTTGTAAGAAATCCTCTCCAGCTCTTTTAAGTCTCTTCAGTTTTGTCATTTAAAGTGAAACTAGATGTATAACTGGAGCCTCACTTATGCAAATGGTGAGGCTCCAGTTCGACATCTAGTTTTACTTTATATGACAGAAGTACGTCAGACTGCGCCGGACTGGGGGATCACTTCCGGTTATTTTTACCATCTTAAACATTTGAAATCCTCCCCTAGGCAATTGTGACACTTCATCTTGGCTCCACCTAGGACACTCTTCAATCTTCCATCACTTCTCTCTTCTCCCGCAACACTCTCGTCTGTCGGTAGTATGTGGCGTCTTTGCATTACCACCAATCTCACCACAGCAAGAAAGGAACAGGTTTTGGCAAGAGAGGAGGAGACTGCCTGGCCCAAACAGGGATCGAACCAGAGACTTTGGCGTTACTAGCACCACGCTCAAACCAACTGAGCTAACAGGCCTTGTTCTCACTGTCCTCTCTGTGCTGCAAAAAATGGAATTCAGGGAAGTTTCTTTTGTCCTTCTTTGAATAGAAAGCCCTGCAATTCAGTGTACGGGCTTTCTCGTGCTGTTTAATGGTTCTTCAAAAATTCAAATTCAAATCCTACACTGGCCTGAAGTGCCCCCCCATTTCACAGCATTTTTCAGCTGATTTAAATGTACCTAAAGGAGAAGCATTATTGAAGACCATCAATTACCAAGAGCTTTTGTCAAAGGTTTTGGTGGTCACTTTTAATGACCACAGAGAGCTATGACCTCGGTTTTACATCTCATCCAAAAGACAGCGCCTTTTTACCACACAGCGTCTCCGTCACTATACTGGGGCATTGGGACCCGCACAGACGTCAGGGTGAGCGTCCCACCGCTGGCTCCATTAACACCGCTTCCAGCTGTAAGCTTTGCTTTTCCCTGTAGGTCATCCTCATCCGGGTACTATCCTGGCTCACAGCTTCTAAGCTTCAGTGGGTTTTCAGTTGCGAGTTGAAAGGGGATGCAAGTGATGGAGCCGCTCGCTGCAAAAGCCACTGCATTGGCCAGGAATCGAACCCGGGCCTCCCGCGTGGCAGGCGAGAATTCTACCACTGAACCACCAATGCACGCTGCAAGGGTCTACAAAAAAGACGCTTTTTTACCACTCTGTGCTGGATGTTGGGTCCCAAGGGAACTTCTGGACGAGTGAGAATTTTCTGCTATCAAAATTTGGTTTCGGAGACTTTTGGCAGCCTACAGATGCAGCCATTCAAAATGCGTGGGCGATACCGCATTATTTTGCGGTACGCTGTACGCAGTCTACCGCAAGCTACCGGTAAATACCGCGAGTTACCGTAAATTCTCCTATAATACGACAAGCAAAATAATAGTATCCGGAATTTCCGCAAGGTGGAGCTAATAAAGCTCAACCTCTCATGTTTGAGCTGTGGCCAAAGTCTTTAACGAAGATATTACTAATAGTATTAATAATGAATGACCTTGGACAAGCTGTAAGTGTAAACTCAAAGTATTGCCCTGGTCAACATTCTTTTTTTCATTGACCGTCTTTGTAAAAGTAACACCACAGCATTTCGCAATCACGCATTTGTTTCCAATCATGCAAAGTACAGTAATTTTTGAGAATCGATTCACCATGCCTTTCACATGCTCATAAAAGAGATTGATTTAGGAACATAAACATATTACCGTATGAAAACTGTACTGTATACAATATGTATATGTATATTTAATGTCTTAACTGTGCCCGTTTAAGTATTGAATATTCATATCTGATTTTACCACTGAAGGGAAATCTTAGTAGCTGAGCATAAAAAGAATAGGAGCATACTGCAACGCGTGTGAAGGCCATAAACGATATTAATTTTGGAACATAAACATAGAGTATATGGCTGGTCTCGGTACTTTAAAGAAAACATACACGAAACATGGTTTCATTATGACCAGAATCGGTCTTGAGATATTTTTAACTTGATTTACAGTATTTGAGAGGTATGTCTTAACACCGATACTACAGTGCTTAAGTACTGCTCACGTATATGTTTCTAGGTTTATATTATGCATTTCATACGGTCAAATTACTTTTGAGCAACTAATAAGAAGCGCGAAACGGTATGCGTTTTAGTTTCGTTTTGTGCTGGGACCCGTGGATTGATTAGAGATATCAAGTACATACAAGTCATTTTTTAAATGTTGTAGTTCGTCTTGAAAAAATGTTACGAGTACATCATCTATCAACAATTACACAGGTCACAACATTTTGGTTACGTAATATTATTTTCTAGATTTCACGTTGTGAATATATGATTTGGGCAAACAGAGCCGCA
Source organism: Atractosteus spatula (assembly GCF_055471065.1). Taxonomy (NCBI): domain Eukaryota; kingdom Metazoa; phylum Chordata; class Actinopteri; order Semionotiformes; family Lepisosteidae; genus Atractosteus; species Atractosteus spatula. The sequence continues at coordinate 168,353 of NW_028296899.1, read as the reverse complement.
AAGAAGTACATTATGGGTTGTTGTTGTTTTTTTTGCAGTTTTATCTAGAACAAGCGATGCTTAAACCTTTGTCTGATTCTTGTGAAACTATCCACACGACAGTTACAGGACCTAGGAGTTGACTTCAGTGATGTCACTGATGGGATGTTTCTAAAAATCCATCCTCTGTAAAACGTCTTCTCTAGTTGTCCTGCATATGTATTCGCTAATGAAGCTGTGTGTTCTGAGCCTGGATCTCTACATTTCTGTATGAACCAGCTTAGAGGGCTAAAGACAGCTTGTGTTTAAATTGAGTGTAAGGCAATTTATGCTTCTAAAGTCATGGTCAGCATTTATTATTGTACTGTGCTGTAAACTTGTTCTGTGCCTAGTCACATTATTTTATAGCGTTTTTATAGTGTTATCAAATCCGGTGGCGCTGTGTGTTAGTTTCCTGACTCCCATGTCACATGGTCTGTGATTGAAACCTGTGAAACCGGTTTAATTCGTCACAGCCAGCACTCCGGCAGAGAGGGGGTTGTACTCGTAAAGTAGAAGCAGGCGAGATTTCCAGCGAAAGACACCTCCCCCCCACCCTCATACGATTCAAATTGTTGTAATGTTTCATAGCCATTCAGGGATGCCAAATATGTAACGTTGTGGCTCTCTGAAGGCACTAGTTCTGTAGGGTTTGGGCATTTACTGAGACAATTATTAATTGTAGCAGTAAATCTCAAAGTTGATTCTTTTGATGGCTTTAGAATCCAACCATGCGACATAACTCAAACAACGCACACGCACAGGTACTAATACACGAGGATACATTTATTAATACATAGAATATGCATGTAAACCTAACAGATCTTATCGAGAGGGTTATCAGAATACAAAAGGTATATATTCAATCAGTTACAAAGAGTTACATATATCAAGAGGACATACGTTCAGTATATCATTCATTAAGACCGTTTCGTAAAGTGAACTTGGTTACAACTTCTACATTAGATACCCAAAACAAGTACATAACTCTTAGGAATTAAATTGATATCAACTGGTTGGGATAACAATTGAATTCTCGAGCTGTAATGCATTGAAGTTGAATACTCATCCAATTTCTGGGGATTCAGATCTCCTGCGGGCACAAAGAAACAGTTGCAGGCTGTTGCTGTCCAATCCGCGCTGTCTGGCTCGGTGCCAGGTTGTGTTGTGCGGCTCGCGACAGTGCGCTGCTGATGCTCACTGACCGGCTAGTTAGTGTTGGTTTTAACTAGCAAAGTTTGTGCACAGGAGAAAAGATGACTGTGGGTCCCAGCAAGTCAGGAAGAGGACCGGTTCGCTCCTGACGAAGAGCTAGTTCTGAATAGTGATTCAGCTGTCCACAGTTCTGACCTGTTCACGAGGCCTGCTGCTGGTTACTCTCTGGCAACCTCCACTCTAGACTCTTAGAACAAAGGAAAGTTCTGGCACTCGGACACACTGGCCGTTCCGTGGTTGTCCGGGCTGAGTTTCAGGATGGTCAGGAGGCGTGCTGCGAGAATGTCCTGCCCTTGGGAGCCTTCTGCTCCTGGGCCGTCCTGCCCTGGAATTCTCCTTTGAATTCCCTTTAGAACAGTCCACAGAATCCTCTCCAGAATCTTACTGAATCTTACTGAATCTCCCCTTCTGAATCTCCAGGCCTGTGTTGCCTGTTTTTACCTGGAGGACCTTCAGCTCGTTGATTGGCTGAAAGTTCCATGGGCATCAGAGTCCCACGTGGGTTACTCAGCCCTACCAGTCCCTGATTGGTTGATCAAGGTGAGATATGAGTCACTTACTCCTGACACTTAGTAATGCAGTCCAGATGTCCAACTGGCACTCCCTAGACAGATAGGCGCCAATGGATGACCATTGATCATGATAGCCAGACTTAGCTAAGTGCATCCCCCTTTGGGAGCTGTCCTAGGAAACCTTAAATCACCCTGCACTAATGGTCTCTCTGTGGCTGCACCACAGAGATGAACAGAGAAATGGGGCCTCATTTGGGAAGCTCAGAAACACTTAATTCTGCCTTATTATTAAGCCTCGCCGCTACATATCCCCCCTTTTTGAAGGTCACGAGGTCCTGAGGCATTGTTGCCTTCAAAACAAAACAGAGTTAAGTGATGTCCCTTGCCATTAGAACATTAATCTTAAATGTCCACATTACTCCTCGAGAATTCATACCAGAACCAGCATTGGATACAAACAGGATGAATAACATCTGGAGTATGTATAAACACGGTAGGAGACATTATCTAAGTCTAGGAATTACACATCAGGAAGCTCACTGTCAATATCTGATACCTCTGTAGTAGATATTTGGGGAGAAGTCACTTCCTTTCTTTTGACATGCTACCTTTGACTCATTCATGCTACCCAGAGTACATCTTGATGTAAGAGTACAGCTTTCAGAGTACACTGTCAGTCATTATCCAGCTTCCCAGCAGCAGTGTTACAATAACACCGGTTCCTGTTCCCAGCCCCCCTGATGAACCACAACACCTGTGTTGGGCACCTGCCAGGGTGGTTTGGAGGTTTGTTCCATTAAAGCAAACTCAACTACCTGTACCTCTTCAGGGCCTACTGTTTCTTGGATTTCTATCCAATTCAATAGTGTGGCACCTGAAGGTATCCATGACCTCAAGTATGGTCTTATGTTGTCTGGTTCCAGACAGTACAGTGTTAAGTCACCAAGCTGTACTATGGCCTCCTCGGGAACTTACAGGAAACTGTTTGGTTAGGTAGCTGCTTTGTGGTAGCTGTATCATACCTGTCACAAGTCATAGTGTCAGTTAAATGTGGTGTGCTGACCAGCCATTTACTTCCCACCTGCTCTTCATGGGGTTCATTAACCTCCCTCTGCTCGTTAGTAGCTTTACACCCTTCATTGGTGAATCGTTTAGACACAGCCAATGGATAGCTTTGGTAGCCATACCCATCTCAAGATTTGGAACCAAATTCAATCTTGGATTGCCTTCTGGGTGAGCTATGAGCGTTGGGGTTAATGTCACATACTCCTCTACTGAGAAGAGTGGAATCAAGTGGGTTGGGATTTTGTGCCGTGGTTAGACTGGCTACAGTGGCACCAAGCTCCCTTAACAGGTCTTGTGTCAACATTCTGGCCTGTTGCACACAAGCATAAACCCACTGTATAACACCAACAATCATGTCCACTGGTTGGGGAATAAGGTTTAACCCTGTTGCATAGGAAGTTGCCTGTAGGATTTTCCCTAAGCTTTCCAACTTTTGCTGCTGTTGATACAGTCTGTCACTACCTTCTGGCATCTCTGACACCTGCCTTCTTGGGGCAGTCAGGGTGAGAGTGCCAGTAGCACACAAACCTACCAGAAAAAGCAAACGTGCAACAGTGGCGGCAGCAATCAGTCCTCCCAAAAGTCTTTTCGGGTGGCTGACCCCAGTCATCTCCTTCTGAGTGACTGTTGTCTTTCTAAGCTGGCGCAGCATGTACATGGTGTCTTTCTCAGTATGCCATGTGGCATCTTGGGCACCAACATCCTGGAAATCTGGGGAGATCTGACGCAGCGGCTGATGCTGCTCCTCCATTTCCAGGGCATCTGCTTTTTCGATTTGTTCATGCCTGTGCTCTAGGAAACCTGCAGGGGGCGGTGCAGCGGTGGAGCATGCCTGACCCTTGGCTGAGTGGTCATCTGGAGCACCTGAGTGATCTGGGATTGTTACCCCATTCTCACTGTTCAGGTCCACCCTGCACACTTCCTGATTGAGGAATCCCTCTATCGGCATGTTTACAATCGTTCGCTGGGCGTGGGTGTAGGACACCTGCTCGCTCCCCCCTTCCCTCGCTAGGGGTTCAGGGAGCTGCCCCAGCACTGGGATAGCTAGTTCATTGTCTTTGAACTTACTATCACCCACCAGGCCCATGTCAGTGCAGGCGGGGATTCTGACACCCCTCTTTGCGATGTCCTGCACTGGCAGGCGGGTGACTTGACCATCCAGCTCCAGTCTGGCTGAACCACTGTTGGTCAGACTCAGACTGACAGACTGAGCTGGTGGCTGTAAGAAAACCGGCTCGGCTTTCATTCCCTGTCCCTTCTGGGGGACTGGGTGTGTTGGCAACCCTGCCGTTGAGGCAGGAACAATCAGGTCAGTCTCACTCACTACCTGGTAGTTGTGAGAAATAATGTTACCTGACTGCAGGTTCCCTGGGTCACAGCAGAGGGAATCGGCATCTGGGATCAGGTGTGTCCACAGCGCAGTAGTCTCAGCGTCCAGCTGGACCTCCTGTCTAACCTGTGAATGTTGCACCAGGGGCACCTGGTGGTGGCCCTGTGACAGCTGCTCAAGCAGATCCTCACTAATAGAGGACCTCTCAGGGCTAAGGGTGAGGGCTACATCACCAACCTGCTCTCCTGCCATCTGGATCCCTTCCACCACTGCGGGGTGGTGGTCCTGACCCCTCTTGGGTGCCAGGGTGCACAGGGAAAGCTCCTTTTCATCGCCAGGTGGGGAGATCTGCTCCTCTTTAGGGATGTAAAAGGGGTGTGCTTTACCTGGTGGATCAGGCGGCTGCTTGGAGCACCGCTCCTGTGGCATGGAGGCTGTTGTGACCTTGGCCAGGGCACGACTTCCCTGTATATCTGGGAAACAAGATAATATTTTTATTTCTTGTCCAGAGGGAACAGAAGGAATCTCCGCATAGGCTTCTGTGTTCGGTGGGCACTGTGTGAGCACAGTCTGCCTCTTGGCCCCCCTTTCCTTCTGTACAGAAGGCTTAGGAGCCTTGACCTGTTTCCACACTTTGCCTTTCTGGTGATCCACCAAAGGTTCCACTCTGAGTCACATGCCCTTTTCTTTTTCAACCCGTTTGAGCTTGCCGTGTGACATCAAACACCTTTCAACCTCAGTGTCAATCAGTGTCTCACTGGGTAAGACATCTCCCATGGCAGCCTTGAGGTAAAAGCTTCCTGCTTTTCCTCTGTGTTTTACTGCCTGCTCTGTGACTTCAGGGGTGGAGTCAGCACTCGCTTGGGAGTGGCTGGCCTCATCCAGGCAGGAACCCTTCCGCTCAATCAGATAGACTGAGGGAGTGGGAGGGGGCGGGTCTCCGCCTCCTCCAGTGGAGAGTATCAGCTCATTCACGCTTCCGGCAGCCTTGGGGAGCGGTTGTCCCTGTCCTAATAAAGCTTGTTCAAGCCTGGCCAGGCGGGTGGCTACTGAATCCTTTTGTTCAGCTTTTTCTAGCCCTTTCCCTCCCCCGGTGCTCTCATGGCACTTAGGACGCTGGGTGCGGTCCTGTGTGCCTGCTTTGGAACGGGGCTTAGCCAGCTCAGGAGCCTGTGCTCCTTCGAGCAGGGGGGAATTAACCCTGCTGGCTCTGACGGCGAACACAGTCGCTTTAGCAGCTTTTTGCTCAGAGCGACTTTGGACATCATACTCCCAGGCTTTCTGCACGAATCTCTTAATATCAGTCATTTTCATGGTCTGTGCATCTTTATGCATTAAGATCATCTTTCTGACTGATGGGTGGAGATTCGCAATGAATAAACCCTTGAAATGTGTGTTCTCTTCGCAACCCTCATCATTTCGCCCTGCAAAATAAGTTCGTCTAAGTCTCTCGTAATATTCGCGAGGGGACTCTGCTCTCTCGTGCTTAATGTTAAGGGCGGCGGCTATCGCGGCAGTCGGGTCAATAAACGCACTGTATTCTTCGATAAGTGCTTGACACAGCTCTTCAAAGTCATTACAGACTTCTTTCATCTGCCTAGCCATCCACTCATGTACGGCTCTGCTGGTAGTTTTCCTGACCAGAAACACTTTCTCCTGTTCTGTGGCGTTTGGCAGGTACTGCAGGGTATACCTGAGGTCCTGAATATAACTCTCGATATTATTCTCTGACACTGCGGGGTCAAATCTCTCTATGTCCTTCGCTAGCTCTCTCAGAGAATGGAGGTTTATTCTCCTAGCTTCTCCGCTGACGGAGATATGACGGAGATCGTGGTCAGACTTGTCACTGCTAGAGAGAGTGCTTAATAGCGACTCGAATTCAGACCTTTTAGCAACCATCGTTAAACTTAAAGAGTATTACTTTTCAGTACGAAATCACAGTTTTACCACAGAAAACCACAAGATCAAGTATGCAATCAACCCGGTAGATTGCAAAAGATCACAAAACAATCAAGCACTGCTTAAAGAGCAAGGGGAACTTTTTTCCTTTCGGCTTTCAGCACACTGTATTGTCGTGTATGAAACCCGCGGCGTTTTATATGAATTATTCCGCTTGGTTGATTCATTTCAGTCTTGCCACGCCGGTCCAGGGACGCCAAATATGTAGTGTTTCATAGCCGTTCAGGGACGCCAAATATGTAATCATAGTGGCTCTCTGAAGGCACCAGTTCTGTAGGGATTGGGCATTTACTGTGACAATTATCAATTGTAGCAGTAAATCACAAAGTTGATTCTTTTGATGGCTTTAGAATCCAACCATGCGACATAACTCAAACAACGCACACGCACAGGTACTAATACACGAGGATACATTTATTAATACATAGAATATGCATGTAAACCTAACAGATCTTATCGAGAGGGTTATCAGAATACAAAAGGTATATATTCAATCAGTTACAAAGAGTTACATATATCAAGAGGACATACGTTCAGTATATCATTCATTAAGACCGTTTCGTAAAGTGAACTTGGTTACAACTTCTACATTAGATACCCAAAACAAGTACATAACTCTTAGGAATTAAATTGATATCAACTGGTTGGGATAACAATTGAATTCTCGAGCTGTAATGCATTGAAGTTGAATACTCATCCAATTTCTGGGGATTCAGATCTCCTGCGGGCACAAAGAAACAGTTGCAGGCTGTTGCTGTCCAATCCGCGCTGTCTGGCTCGGTGCCAGGTTGTGCTGTGCGGCTCGCGACGGTGCGCTGCTGATGCTCACTGACCGGCTAGTTAGTGTTGGTTTTAACTAGCAAAGTTTGTGCACAGGAGAAAAGATGACTGTGGGTCCCAGCAAGTCAGGAAGAGGACCGGTTCGCTCCTGACGAAGAGCTAGTTCTGAATAGTGATTCAGCTGTCCACAGTTCTGACCTGTTCACGAGGCCTGCTGCTGGTTACTCTCTGGCAACCTCCACTCTAGACTCTTAGAACAAAGGAAAGTTCTGGCACTCGGACACACTGGCCGTTCCGTGGTTGTCCGGGCTGAGTCTCAGGATGGTCAGGAGGCGCGCTGCGAGAATGTCCTGCCCTTGGGAGCCTTCTGCTCCTGGGCCGTCCTGCCCTGGAATTCTCCTTTGAATTCCCTTTAGAACAGTCCACAGAATCCTCTCCAGAATCTTACTGAATCTTACTGAATCTCCCCTTCTGAATCTCCAGGCCTGTGTTGCCTGTTTTTACCTGGAGGAACTTCAGCTCGTTGATTGGCTGAAAGTTCCATGGGCATCAGAGTCCCACGTGGGTTACTCAGCCCTACCAGTCCCTGATTGGTTGATCAAGGTGAGATATGAGTCACTTACTCCTGACACTTAGTAATGCAGTCCAGATGTCCAACTGGCACTCCCTAGACAGATAGGCGCCAATGGATGACCATTGATCATGATAGCCAGACTTAGCTAAGTGCATCCCCCTTTGGGAGCTGTCCTAGGAAACCTTAAATCACCCTGCACTAATGGTCTCTCTGTGGCTGCACCACAGAGATGAACAGAGAAATGGGGCCTCATTTGGGAAGCTCAGAAACACTTAATTCTGCCTTATTATTAAGCCTCGCCGCTACATTGTATTACAGCATTGTAATTACACATTGTAATTGTATTACACATTGTACACATGCTTAAAAGAGAAGAGAGAAAATGCAAGCCTTCTTCAGGTGTGAGGGTCTTCTGCTCAGAATGAAACGCTAAAATGTAATGTAGGCTCTGAATGGGTTCAATTATGATTTGGGCTTGATTAAGGTCGCTGCCTTTCATCTAAAACCCTACTTGAATCCTTCGAAACTAAAAATCAGTGTTAGTGAGTTCTAAATAAAGAGGTATCCAGGTAACAGTGAAACGGGCGGACAGTCTGGGGAGATCGCCCGTTTTCCATGCACCCCTTGGTGTTTCTCTCGCTCTCTCTCGGGTCACCTGATCATTAGCTCGAAAGATTTCAGTGCTTTGTGTATATTCTAATGCTAGTGGGGGCAGGGTGTGTGGGAACAGGTTTGGTTGAAATTGCATTGGAGATCTATGTTCTTCACACCTGAAATTTTCTCTGAAAGCATTTTCTTCGCAGTTTAACCGATCTTGTTACAGCATGTTACAGTTTACTATTATTAACCATATTAATTTTAAGTGCTTAATGCCATTTTTTGACCAGGCACGAATATTCTTAAGTCCATATCTTCGCAAGGGAATCAGTGCGAATTGCAATACTAATTAAATTAAAACTACTAACTACTAACTAATACTAATTAAAACAAACCAGAAACGTGTTGTTCTGTCTAATGACATTACAAGTGGAAAGATTACAGATTTTAATCGTCTTTAATTTTGTTACGTTATACATTTTAGAAATGTTTCATCCATACAAACACCACAAAACTATTTTCGGTTGTATTTCTGAATAGTATGTTACTCTTAGTTCACTATTTTAAATACATCTAATTAAGAAAGTTAGGTGTTAGCATAAACTATTAGCAATCAATAATATTAAATTTAGCACTGTAATAAGCTGTTGCACTTTCCCCCACATCTTGTAAAAATATATTTTCATTGTTCAAATATACATTAAGTCTGACTATCATATAATAAGTTAAATACAAAACTAAAGAAAAAATAGGGTTAAATATAATTCAAAATATTTTGCTAACAATGTTAACTGTTTATGAATAATAAAATGTATTAACTAAGGAGTAGGATGGCACAGTTGTTAGTATGTTTTTTGTTTTGTTTTTTTTTCATAAATACAACAGTAGTACCTGATGTCTCAGTGGCTTTCAAAATTAAATTATGCATGCAAACCTGTGAACTAGAAAGATAACTAAGATATCCATTCCTTTATAATGGTGGCGAAGTGGTTAGCATTGCTATCTTGCAGCACTAGGGTCCTAGGTTCAATTCCTGCCATCCTGTGTGTGTGGGGTTTACATGTTCTCTCTGGGTTACATGGTTTTTCTCCATATGTGTGATATGACTCCCTCTCGCACTCCAAAACATACTGGTAAGTTAATTGGTTTATGGGAAAACTAGCCCTGGTGTGTGTGTGTTTGTGTCTGTCTGTCCTGTGATGGACTGGCGCTATGTCCAGGGTGTATTCTGCCTTGTGTCCGTTGCTTACTGGGATAGGCTCCAAATCCTCTGTACTGGATAAAGAGATTAGAAATGGATGGAAGTAAAGGCACTGTGTGGATGGAACTATACACAGTGTTAGAAACCCACGATGAAATGGCAGCATCTCACTGAGAATAAAATATTTTATAGTGCTGGCTTAAGGAAACAGCCTTTCCACCTCTCTTGCACATCAGTATCCATACCTAGTTATTTAAACAAATTGCCTCTAATTATAAACATCTTAATATGCTGGCTCTGTGGATCCGCATCAGCTATGTTTGCCCATTCCTTCAATTCATGTGCATCCAACACACAGTTCAATGCCAGCAACTACACATAATCTAAAATACAATCCTTATTTCAGTATCTATGTAAACATATAGTCTGTTAACTTCATCATCTTCATCAAAAGTATGCCTAACCCCATTAGGAAGTGTTCTTGTTATAAGTGTATTCCTCAGCTTTCCCCAAATTATCTTCTTCTTGCCAACATCTCTAGTCTTTTATCCTGCAATAACTCAGCCAACACTTAAATCTCCAAAAGCTGCTTGTGTTAATTTCTTTAAATCACAAATATCATGTGTAAATACTGGCCATGTAATACTCTGCATTGCGGAATAATAGTTTATTTTAAAGGGAACTAGAGAAATCAAGAAAACAGCACTCTCTCTGCCTGCCCCAAGCATTTAAGAAGCCGCACCATGTTCTTGCTACAATCTCACACGGATCGCGAGACGCCGGCGGAAATCTTTTTCAAAGTTGTTCTCCGTTAAAAAAAAAAAACCTTTCCAAAATACAAACCTTGCAGACAGACAGCTTTTTTTCTAGAATTAATAAATGCACATCCTGTTCACTGGGGAAATTAAATCCACACTGAGCAATCTTCAATATGTTCAGAATATGACAGCAAGAATCCTATCAGGGATGCATTACACCTGTTTTCAAGTCCTTGCACTGGTTACCTATCAGATTTCGAGTCAACTTCAAAATCCTTATCCTCCTTATATACTGTCCTACAACTGTTATTATTGATCACCGAATTATTTTACTTGACATGACTTCATTCAGCCTTTCCTGAACGTCTATGACAGGCAGAGAGAGTGCTGTTTCTGGTGCGATCTTTTGCAGCTGACATTTCACTGTTTTAAACGAACAAGAAATTAGATTGCTCATAAATCAGTTATTCTATATAAACACAGCGTAATTGCCCTCCGAAAATCCTCTTTTTCTTGTTCGTTTTAGAGACCTTGATCGAAACTGATTTTAGATGTCAGAAAGGATTTATTTTCTCTGTATTTCCTACATTGCTTTGTCGATATTTTAACTTTATATCTAAATTTATATCTAGGCTCAGATTTCAACTATAAATCGAACAGTAATTAATAGCAGTAAATACTGATGTTTTGCGCCCTCTTACCACAAAAATATATGTTTTGTAGTTGGGATTAACTTTATTTCGTACGCGTAGCTACTCTGATTCGGACACCGAACAGTTAAAGATGGCAGCAAATCAGACACCCAGAGAGGGGGCGTCTTCTCGCCTCCATAACTAAAATGCCA